>NC_053192.1:11529059-11834870 GCF_905163445.1 Pararge aegeria
TTCCTGCATTTTAACACTAAGACATAACTTATCAGGGACGGCACAAAAATAAATAATAAATAACACCCATGCAACATTTATCAACATAATATTTCATCAATCGAGTTGTGCGCTTGTAATATTGGGAATTATGATTATATAGCTTCTCTGTTGAATCACTGAATGATAATCACAAATGCCTTTTCCGAGGATCTACTATACAGCTTTACCTTACCTTTTAATTAACACTTCTTCCTATATCACATATATCCGCAAATATTCTAGAGATGTGCGGTCAAATATCAGCATCGATAAATAAAGTGTCGATTGCACTGGTTCAGCAAGTTTGACCCAAGTAAGTAAATGTATGGGTGAATAGCTTTGGAGCTTAAAGAAGAATCAGGCCTCCGTTGGTAACTGAAATCACTCCGACTAACCGTATTCTTAGTTAACTCCGGGGTTCCGAAGAAGGTACCAACGGGGCCCTATTTAATATGCCTACTCATTATTTAAGCCTACACTGTCTGCCCGTCCGTCCTTCCGTTCGATTGTCTGTTAGTGGGCTGTATCTCATGAATCGTAATAGATACAGAATTGAAAGTCTTTATGTTTTACCCTATACCTTCAATTTATTTTATTTTTCACAGCAAAGTTTGTAAGGTTAGTATAGTTATTCAGGTATCCGTGAAAAAATCTGGTGAATATTATTGTATGGACCCACCAATGGACGTCCACTGCTGGACATAGGTCTTTTGTAGCGAGTTCCAAATACCACGATCTTGTGCCGCTTGGGTCTAGCCTATTCCTGCGACACGCTTGATGTCATCCGTCAACCTCGTCGGGGGTCTACGAAGATTGCGTTTACCGCTGCGAGATCGCCATTACAGCACCTTGGGACCCCAACGTCCATCGGTTCTCCAAACTATGCTCATAGCTCGGATACTTCTACACTAATTTCTTCAATTGAACTCTGAATCCGAAATTACAGCTGAAGCTCTGACCACTACTCACTAGGCTATCAATGTTACATCTCAACGATATTTGCGGTTATTAGTGAGTATGGATGACAAGTTTTAAGTAAAATAAACTATCGAGGTATTTATTATTGGTAGGGTGGCGGTATTAAGCACCTACGCTTCCCAAGTACCCATCCAAAAGCGCCTTACAACTAAACGTGGCATAACGTCGTATTTGTTACACATTGTTTTGTCACACATCAAATGCCAGCTCTTTTCAACTGACAGAGTGTTATAAAAAACGTAAAACATATATAACAAACCCGCAATATTTTTGTGGGCATTTACAAACACTTAGATATAACGGGAACTAGAAGTAGGAAACATAGACGTAACACGTAGACCGTCGGTACTTAGTAGGCACCCTATCTTTGCGTCATCGGTCATTACCATCATCTTTACATCATCATTACTATCATCACTGACCTACACCACAGCCTATTTTACAGAACTATTTCCACAAAGTGAAGAAGGATTGTCATAGTATATCTTCTTTACGCTGTACTGTTACTGTATAATATTATGGTCATAGAATTGTTATTTTTTCTTATAATATTACTTTTCTACGATCGTGTGCTTAAAAATTTTCGTTTTGGCTCTCAAAATTATGATCTTCTCTTGGAAGTTCTTTGTAAAACTACCTACACTGACAGAGATATTAATTATAATAACGTTTTAAAAAATTGTTAAAGTAGTCTCATTTGTCAACATGCCAACAAACGTATTCACCGCGCGGCGTGAAAATAGCATGTTTTGTTTGATCTTTTAAGTCGGAAATTAAAGTTCATTGAAAAATAAAAAATTCACAAGCCAATTCAAAGTAAATTAGTATTTTTAAGTCGGGTGATCGTCCGTTTATTTGTTTACAAAACCAACGCGTGTAGCACGCGTCCTCGGAAACGAACTGGTTTGCGTCCCGACCAATAAACAAGACTGTCGATCAGAAAGGAGCGTCTTGTGATTGGTCAGAAATTTGCATACAGTCGTTGTGTGTTTGCATGTTGTTCTCTTGTATTTTGAAACCATAGTCAGTATTGTTGTCTCTGCATATGTGGCTGTGGTAAATGGGAAATACTGCGAATTTTTGAACAAAGAAGCCCATATCATTAATTGTTTATTTCCGTAAGCCAGTTTTAAAACTGATTTCAGATTCTTGGTCATAAAAGAACCCTTAATTAAAAAGTAGGCATTACAACTTAACGAGTAAGTCTACCAACTTATAAAATATATGTACTTTTTGTTGTATGAATATTAAAAATTACTTTGAAGAAGTTGTTAGTTATATAAAATATCTTTTAGTAATAATATTCATGAACTATGTTAAATGATGGAAAAATAAAATGATAACATTCATAATTCCTAAACTATTTTACCTGATTTTTAAGAATGTTTACGTCCAGAATACTGAGATTTCTATTCCATTGGATAATATAATTGAATTGAATATAATGTTAAGAGTATCAAACAAAAAGCCCGCTTATCGTGACGGGCAATTAATTACCGATACGGAACCCTACAGAACACGTGGGTCTTAAACATATAAATCTATGCATGCCTTTTGTTAGGTTTAAATGTGGATGAGACGGGCCTGAGTTGAGTGGCAGTAGGTACCATACCTACGTGATGTCTGCCACGACTCGGGACAGCATCCCGTCATCAAACAATTTCTCCGAGACGATACCTACATGTACATATTGTTCCGCTCAGAAAAAATATAATAATAACGTATAACGTATATTCGGTTTACGGCCGATTATTGGAGTTGTCAACTACTAAAACTATTCTTCTCAGAACAAGAAGTGTAATCCCTATCCCTACTTCGCTATCCCTACTAATATTATTAATGTCAATGTAAGTTTGTTTGTTACGCTTTCACGCAAAAACTTCTTAACCAATCCTCATGAAACTTTGTACACATATTCTTGGAAGTGTTAGAAGTAATATAGGATACTTTTTTTTCCCGAAATTAAGCTCGGTTCCTTCAGGAGAGGGGATGAAAGTGTTTGACGATTTTACACCATAACTCCGACAAATTATAACCGATTTAAATAATTATTTTTGTACTATAGAGGTTATAACATGTGTTTAATTTTGCCCAAACTTTGTGTAGATCTGAATGTGTGGTTTCGAATAGAGGACAGAACTCCTCATTTAAGGCTTAGCGATACTGAATACCTACTTTGATTTTTTTTAGAACTACAACTAAATTGAATGCCACATCAAAAAACAAAATCAAACGCAGACGAAGTCGCGGGCATCAGCTAGTCTATTATAATTTGTTAAGGTATTTTAAACAGCAATTATATGGTTAAAACCTAATAAGTGAGCCATAGAAGGCATTTTTTTAATTATGTCTTGTCCGATTTCTGTTTCTCCGAAATTATAGCTACGTTCTCTATAACGCCTTGAAAAAAAAAATTGAAATTCTTCCACACGATAAGGTTTACCAAAAAGTCAAACATATTTATGATATGCGCAATAATACGTCACGTCGAGGTCGTCGGTGACGTGAACCCATAAGTTTTTCTTCTACGAACGCGGGTGAAGAAGTTTTCAATAGAAAAAAATTGGCGCTGCCACTTACCTAACCAGTATCGCCGCATTCTGTCCTGTCCTTTACTGAATTCTAAGAACTATATGTAAAGCCAATTATTATATTTTAGATTTTTGCTTTCATGATATATCCTTAGTAACCTCCACCTTTATGCAGAATTCTAAATTTACAGTTGGATGACCGCACCTGGACCTAAGCCAGATGCGTTTTTAGTGTTCCATTACAGGCGATATTGTTAACTTGTAAACGGAATAAGCAAGCATGGAGAAGCTTTATTAACACCGACTTTACGAAGCATAGATGTGCTTCGTAAAGTCGGTTGATCTACCTCGACCTTGGTTCGGGGATAGTAGATACTTTTGGTAGATGGTAGAGGAGTACAAACAGACTGACTTGACGTTTTAAAAGTGCTTATAAACTGTGCCTACTTGAAATAAATGAATTTTGAATTTTATTTTTCATGAGAGGGTAGACTCAAAATATAAGAGGCAGCGATCTAGCCATGCCGTTTTATACTAATAATAAAAAAAACTTTAACTATATCTTAAAATTTCGGAATGTGTTCAACAAGTTGAATAAAGGCCAACTGTGTTCACACTTACCTTTTTATATTATAAAAGCTAAGCTTAATTTGCTATACTCCGCGGAAAATAGGAGAATCTGTATGATGTAATTTAAAATTTCTACTTTCTTATTTTAAATCTATTTAACTTAAAAATTATTCATTCTAAAGTCAAAATCTCCATTCAATATCATTCATTATCGTTTAAATCAACAAACTGCTGGTTCTTATTGCAATTTTTTAATTTTTCTGGTATCTTGGCTCGTATCTCTTTGACACGTGCAAAGCGCGTCACTTCCTCGTTTTTATACAAACGCAGAGATATTTGACCTGTCCGACTCATATCTTCCCCGTTACCTACCGTTACCCGTTTAACTTTTTATTACTATAAATTCATATTCTCCCGGTTTTTTATCAAATATATTGTGATTTTAACAATACGCTTATAATTATTTAAATGATAAATATAACAAGCGGTGATAGCACATTACCCAATGCGCTATCACCGCTCGACTTCACTTTCGAGGGGCCGAGTTGCGTGCCTGAGAGTTCTACATAATGTTCTCAAAGATATGTAGATTCCACCAATCAGCACTGGGTGCACAATCCAGCGTGGTGGGCTACGGCCTTAACCCCTTCTATTTTTGAGAGGAGACACGTGCTCTGTTGTGATGAAATACTTATAGTATACAGATATACACCCCGACACTGAAAAACATTGATGTTCATCAAAATGTCAAAGAGAATCCAAATAGAAATTTGTGTCTCTGTAACAACAGACAGAAAGGGTGTACAGAATAGCTTTTGCATGCATGACGCTGATTTTCAGCTGAGGCCCGAGTGACATTACAGCAAATTAAATAGAAAAAATAAGTAAAGTGAAGCAGGTAATTTCCACTTAAGTAATACAACGCCGAACACACGAAGTTATAAAATCGACAATACTCTGTGTGTTGTGTTTTATCTTATTTCTCTGTACTTTTATTTGGTGTGCAATAAAAGGCGAGGTATTATTTGTTTTCTTTTTTGCCATATAGTATTTTTTTTTTGCGTACGAAACTTTCATTATAGCCATTCCGTAACATGCCAATCCATAATAATTGATTATCCTCAGTGAACAGTGTTTTGAATACGATACGAATTGGAATATAATACGATGAATGGAAAATGGCCCTTTCCTCTTAACGACTGAAGCTTCTTCATGTTATTGGTGATGATGGTATAAGCCATGCTTGCTAATAATTGATATCCTCGGTGAACAGTGATCCGTGACAGTGATGTCATCGTACGGCAGAATGCGACGCGCCCTTGAGCGTATCCGGCCGTCCGGCCGTCTCACGCCACATCGCTCTATTCTTGGCTAGGGCGCATGCACACTGGGAGCAACGACACGGTGGCGTTGCGATACACGTGGCCTCTTAGACTGTCCTTGATTAAACATATTCACTACTAGATGCAGATGCGACGATAGCGTAGTGTTTAGGAATTCGGCTTCACTTTTGAGGGGCCGAGTTCGAATCTCAGCTCACACCCCTTAATTTTTCTAAGTTAGGTGCGTTTAAGGCAATTCATTTATTACTTGCTTTAAAGGTAAAGGAAGAACATCGTCAGGAAACCTACATGCTTGATACTTCTTCATAATGTTCTTAATGGCATGTGAAGCTAGCACATACGAACTGCGCCAGCGTTGTGAACTACGGTTTAAACCCTTCTAATTGTGGGCGGAACCTCGTGCCCTGTAGTGGGACGGTAATGATGACTAGATGCACTGCGCCGCTGACCATCGTATCGCCTAAACAACGCCGTCTATTGAACCTAATTCGAAGTGGTATTTTTAATACAAAGTTACTAATTTCGTTTTTTTTTACTTTTCGGCATTTGTCTCTGGGTTATGTTTTCTTGCCTATATCATCTCAGTAAAAAAAAAGTAATTCAAGATGTAGAGTGATTTAGATTTTTAGCGAGACACATGCACTGCAATTAGTTTTTATAGACGGACACGGCAATCCATCAATCTTTTTGGAAAATGTAAATAATATTTTGAAAAAGTAACTTGAAAAACCTTGTTATAACCTATGTTATACCTTTAAATTTATATAGTATCTGAAAATCAGTTCTATAATTTATACGTTGCCAAGTCACAATCAGACAGTAATACATACTCTTAAGCTTTATAATATTACATTTGATGTGCACCTCAGGGTGATTTAAGCGGTTTGGTGTCAGTCGTTCCACTGTTCAGCGGACCTGGACTAGGTTTCAAGTAACCGGTTCTTTAAAAAGAAGACAGAGATCAGGAAGGAAACGATTTACTGAGCCCAGAGGTGATCGATATATTATGAGCCAAGCTTTCCTAAATCGGGAATCTACCAACAATAACATCAAAACAATCTTAAAGATGTTAGAAAGTGTTAGCGTATGGCCCGTCAGGAGAAGACTTCCAGAAGTCGATATACACAGTCGAAGACCAGCTAGTAGTAAAGTTTAATTAAGATCTGTTTAGCCGTTTAGTCGTGAAACATTACTATGAGCTTTTTTAGATATAGAAGTTAAGACCGACGGATGCCAAGTACTCCTTTAAAAACATCTTCCATCACTCATTTGAGTCAATGTATTTACGCTGCGTAAACAACTAATATTACAATAGTACACTGAACTCGTTAATTTATCTACCTGCTTATTTCTACACTTTAATGGTTTATTTAATTATTATTATTTGGATTCTTAGTCAAGCTTTTAAGCTTGCTTGGTGTAGTCAGGGCCGTAACTTAGTCATGAACCGAATCATTGTATGAATGGCGAAACCATACACATGGTCACGTGGACGATCGCATAACATGTAAACAGGAAGTTGTACCACTACGCAAAAGGTATTAGAGGTCGTTGACCGTTTTCATTCATAGGGTTCCCTTACCAAAATGGTAAAAACCCACACCTATGGTGCGACTTTGTTAATATTTCACTACCTCATATAAACGTCAGACTTTGTACTACTGGTTTTTTTTTCCAAAATAGCCCCGCATGATAAAAATAAAGTAAAGTAAGTATATCCCCGTTTGTAGTGAAAATAAAACTAAGTATTTTTAATTGAAGTGAAAACTTCATTAACCGAAAAACAAATGGGTTCACGTCACCGATGACCTGCGCCAGACTAGTGATGCTTAGTATAGCGTCATGTAACTACACATATATTCGCACATATATTTACACTAATACGTTGTATATACCCACTCGAATGTATCATAATATGCGTTTTTAACTTTTTAAGATTAACCAATAGATTCCATTTTTGATGTTCTATTCTTTTGAGTTTTCACGTCAAATCATTAACGTACGACGAGACAGAATATCTCTTCCTGATTATAAAATAAAAGCACACACACACACACACACACACACACACACACACACACACACACACACACACACAGACACACACACACACACTTACACATGCAAATACACACACCCACTCACATATTTGCATGCTTGCATAATTACATTACATATTTTATAAAAATTCTAAACATTAAAGAAAAAAAAAGTATAAAATTATGAAATGTGATAAATTGGCTAAGTCATGTTATCAGTAACTATATGTGTAAACTTTGTATCTGAAGGAGCGAGACCTCCAAAAACAGGTCTTCCAAACTTAAATGGAGGTCTTAGCCTATTTTTTTTGTAATGAAATTGAGGTAACAAATAAATTATTTTTTCATTTTCATTTTTTTCATTTTCACGTCAGTCCGAATGACTGCCGCTTTTTTTTTCAGTTGCAATAAAGTTGAACGAGACATCTACATATACAGATAAATATTTCGGAGGTGTTTGAACATTGAAGCCTGGCTTACTAAGTATAAAGTGCCGCTGTGTTTTTTTCGAAACAGCGGGCACCCTTGCAATCTCTATTACGTCTAAGTCTCTCTACTCAACTCTAATCAACAGCAATACAAATTTATAAAATTATACAAAAGACTTGTAAACCTGGCCACCTAACACAGGTTTCCAAAAGCTTATAAGTTGTCAAAATTATGCTGATATAAATGATTCAGGAATAGCCTCGATTATAGGTATATAGGATAATACACTGGACTTCGACGTTATGCCACGTTCACGTTTATTTGTAATGCCCTCAATGTTACAAAGCAAACACAATGTGTGTTACATTCTTGTCTTTTAACTAGGTCCAATTCATATTGCAAGTGGAATTAATTATATTTATATTAGTAGAAAATACCTACCACCTGTTGCATATCGTGTGGGGATATTTTCAAATAGAAGTCATGCCCTCGCATCGTGATATGACTATACGTCACAAACACCACCTTTAAGTATTAAAGCCTATACGGTTGAGAAATGGCGCTACAACTAAATTCGATAAAAATATAAAATAGCTGTAGGCCTCGCTCGCCTAGTTCTTAGAACTTATCAGGTTTGCGGATATATCACCAGGGGTGGCTATAGATACTTTCGAGTAAAAAAATCCAGTAAAAATGTATCATCATCATCTACCGCAGCTTTAGCGTCACATTGCTGGGCACTTTTCTCTCACAGGAGATACGGTTTTAGAAAAGCACCACGCTTCACGCTGCTCTAATGCGTTATTGATAGAAACCATACCGACGCCGGCACCGCTAATTTCCTCACTCCAGGCATGTACTGAAAATTCTTTAAGACAAAAAATAAAATATGTAACATAACCCCAAGACCTCGTGAACAAGTGAACCAAGAAGTTAAACATGCTAACCAAAAGATACGAAGCAGATAATAATGTATAAGTTTGCCCAGTCATTTATTTCATTTTAGGCACATGTGAAGTAATATTGCTTCAATGCTTATATATTCAAGAGTAGGTTGCTATTTGACGCTTTCAAAATAAAACAGTATGTTCTTAAAAGTTAAAAAAAAAAAACATTTTTTATTTTTTTATAACAGGCCCTTAGAAAAACCACAACAAAAATTGTAAGCAGTTAAATATCACTATCTGGCTTTTACAGCGTGCTGATGACGCACTAAGCTTTTGTTGTGCTCAAAGGAGACCCGTGTCTTGTAGCGGGCTGGTATTTGGAAATGGGTTTTGATGAATAAAAGATTAGTGATTACTGTCTGAGCTCCAGTGAATGGAAAGTATACACTAACGGCCAATAACCCTTAGATTAATCGGTGTACACGTATCCACTACACACACAAATATTATACGTAGGTAACTAATTAAAAACTGAGAGAACAATATTTTCTTGTCAAAGTTCAATAATTAACGTTTACGCTTCGGGTGAATTTGACGCAGTTATGCGACACTGATTAAGATTCTCCGCTTGCCCTTTGAGACATGCTTATCATTTACTATGTAGTTATCATATTCGTGATAGCTATTCAAATACTTACATACAAATACAACGTAAAAGCAAAAGGATAAAGTAATCTATATCTATCTATTAATAATGTATCTATATTAAACTGTACTTTTAATAAAGCTAAAAAATCCCTTTTTGTTTATTAGTACGCGTTATTTGTATCTACGCGCTATAACGTTCAGGAAGTCTTCGAAAAAAAACGAATATTATTTAAACTAATTAAAAAAAACAATTCTAGTTAGTATTAACTAACTAAAATTGTTTTTTAGTTTAAATAATAAAAAGAGATTTAAAAATATCATGAGTGTTAAAAATAGTCTCAACATTTGTCTATTTATATTCACTTATAAACGCAATAAAGAATAAAAAAAGTAATTTTAAGTTGGAGAATCATCGGTGTGCGTAAATTGACAGTAATACCCACCTCAACGCATCGCTTATGAGGCGTGCAAAAACAAGCATAAAAAATTGGTTGTCTGTAAAGTCGGCTTACTGACGATAGTTGAACGTGACAACGTCGTAAGAAAATACTGATGGAATGGTTTCATTTTTGACGAATGTTATATTTTAATACTTATTATCCTATTCCGGTCTAGAGGAATCAAAAAAATGAAATATAAAAATTGGTCCAGCCGTTCTTGACTTATAAATAGTGTAACTAACACAACTTTCTTTTATGTACTTATATAGATATATTTTAAAGCGATGACTTATTTTTTTGTTTGGTGGCAATCTATATTTAACGGCTCATCTGAGGTCCTAAGGTGGGGAGGGGAATATTTATAGTTTTGTATGAACTGCTTTATGACTGATAGTTTTGAGAGTGGAAGGGTTATATCCAGACCAAATTTGACTTTTGTGAGGTTTAATATTATTTCTTAAAAGAAAACTGATGATCTCCATAGTTAAATAATATGCAAAATTATAAAAACAGTCCCTAAAAGTGCCCCAGGAATTAAAAAAAATAGAGATGATTTCCTTTTGTTTGATGGTTATCGTTATTTAAATGGTTTAGGGTATTTCTAAGAATCTTACTGAGATTTATGTTTCTTTTTATTCCAGAGAGCTATGAATCCTGAGGAAGAAGAAAATGAAACACCAAGCTTCAAAAGTACTCGGGGTACGAGTATTATATGTGCACCGCAGACTCCCTGTGCGTGGTATATTTACAACGCGTATTCCAAAGTAATCTCCTCGAACATTACGAATTCATAGTAAGTATCAATTGGAAACTATGAAATACCCGGCTTCCTGGGAGTTACTAAAACCCTAGGTGGCCACCATCCACACACACATGGAATTAAATTCACCGGTGCTTTTCTAATGCAATGCCCATGTGGCTCATATCGGGAGAAACGGTTCCCCAACCTCGTTCACACGGTACCATATGCCACAACAAGCTGCAGTCTTCCCGGGGTTGCACAAAGAGCAAGCAGTCAGAGCCCTCACTCCGAGGTCCCATTGCCCGGGACAATTGCATAGTCGATTCGGGATAGGGTTTAGCGCCCCCTCACCATCTTCGTATTCGAAAATAGGAGAGAGTGAAATTGTTTTAGGTCACATGAGGTCACATTTAGGTTGCTGCTGTATTGTGAAAAAATTTTTGAGGGCCCTCTGTAATCGTTACTGATGCTATTTTTCATTTTTGTCTGTCTGATTGGCTGTATATCAAATGTGTTTTTTTGTTTGGTTCTAGTTGTGTTTGTGGACCTGGCACAACATGTGAGATAAGTGAAAATGATGAAACTGGAAACACGTATATCTACCGATGCCGAGAGACGCCGGAAAGCTAGCGAGTGCAGGAGTATAATATGAGGCATGTTTCTGTGAAGAAGAAGAAGACTGTAGGTTCTTATTCATCAAAAATTTGGTAGTTCAACAAGTCATATCCGTGGATCGAAACACTGTAATGTCAAAGTGAAATGGAGCTAAGGTTGCTAATTTTATATTCCTAAATTCTGTATTAAAGCTATACTCATTCTTATTTTGTAAACGTTCTACCGAGAGCGCTGATTTTAGGATATGACGAATTTCAGTTTAACAGCTAGGTACTGTTACAGTGTTGTTCCTTAAAATCGATTCTTGGGTTGCGAGCGTTACATCTCAGACAAACAAGCGAGAACGTCTTAGGTAGTTAATGGACAGTTTCGTTTATACTCAGAGTTTGGGATAAGTGCAATCTACAACTTTCAGGGTTTTTAAATGACCCTCGCTAGCTATCTACAAAATGGCCAGTTTATTGTGAAATCAAAATATGCGGAGCTATAAAAATTAGTATTAACTATAAGAAGATTTTTTTTTCCGTAGTGAATAGGACAGTGAAATATAAGCTAAGAATTTTCTATACATTTTATGCCCGGTTTTTTTATCGCTTACCTATTATTTTTTAACTTATTAATTTGACGTTTTCGCAGTTGTTTTAGAGGAAATCTGCCAAATTAATTTCAATGTTAGTTAATGGATATCTAACTATTAGGTCGTAAGTTTCATTATTAATTTATTTGATTAACAATATGTAACAAACCCTTGATACTTATATACTAAGTAATTTGAAAGTCTATTTTATAAATAGATACTATTAAGCCAGGGTTAAGTATCTACACGTGAAATTGTTGATGAAATTAAGGGCATGAAACTAATTTAGTAGGTATCTAATGTAAATCTGACTTTAGGCTAATCTGACTTAGGTGCTTAATCGCATTATCAGGTCACAATCAGACAGGAATACATACTCTCAAGTTTATAATATTACATCCGATGAGCACCTCAAGGTGATTTAAGCGGTGTACTTCGTGGGCATGGAATTCCTGATTTTCCGTGGGCTTGTGAAGATTCCCGATAATACATAATAGGTATGCCATTCTCCAAAAAGAAAGCTACGGGTACATTACCAATGTTCTTAAGATTAGTTCAAAAATTTATACTGTAGATGGCTACATGGCGTTTATAGTTATTTTAATATATTATTTATAGGATTATTACTACAACCGAAATTTCAAGGCATTCTGTCATCCCTCTTTATTCCTTCTTCTACCGGGCCGGTTTCAGCTTTTCAAACTTTTGCTCTGTTGTACGTGCATGCCTCATTATTAACCTAAATGCGAATTCCAGTGTCTCTAATTTCCAAAACATAGGACTTTCATACAAACATACGAACCCTGTTTTAACCCGTTTGGGGTTTGGAAAAAAATAAATTCTTTACTGATGTATTATTATGTACTCCAAACAAAACCTATTTCCTAAATTTGTCAGGTTTGTTGACTTAGTTATTAAAAAAACCTGTAGAAACCCCTCTTTTACTAGCCTTGAAAGGGGATATCTAAAAAAAAAGGGGATATCTAAAAAAAACGGCTAATTTGGGTGTCTCTAACGCTACGTTCTAAATTTTAGGTTTGTAGACTTAAGAATTAAAAAAAAGTAAAAACTCTCATATTTTAACATCCTTAAGGGAGGGATTTTCCAAAATAATTTACGCATTTTTTTATATCTAACTTCAAAAACAAGGACTATACAAACTTCCAACCCCTATTTCATAATTTCATATAATTTCTCAAAACCGTTTATTACCTGACACAACCTTTCTAGAAGGAATCTACCTTTAAAATTAAAAGTTTGTAGACTTTATAGTTCCTGAGATAGTTCCTAGTGGGTTTCTCTCTTATATATTTAAATAATTTTAATACATACTTAATTTAAGTTATTACAATTTATGATTAAGAAAATAATTAAATATCTGTATTATCAAATTGTGCGTAGGAAATGATTGGTAGGTACAACACACCGTACCTACAATGAACAGTCGGATGTTCAAAGTCCAAATTGGCATAGAATACAAAAATGGTTGGCTTTTGCTGGAAAATTGATGCTCAAAGTTGGTGAGCCCCTTTCGGCATAATCCTACCGTCGAACAAACTGTTCGATCTGCGGGCACCGAAGTCCGGACGAACGTTGTACTAGTAGTGAAAACGTCGAGCGATTCGTGCAACTTTAGACTTTATGTACATGGTGACAGATAAAATTATACACAGATAGACAGCATAGTATATAATAATAAATTCTTATACTATAAGGTGAGGTGACACGTCTATAGCCGTCATCATGGACATCTATGGACGCGTTATTCTCGTGAACTATGCTACTACTACTATATTCCGCCTTGAGGCCAAACGTAAAGCGAAAGCCAAACCTGCGTCTGTTCGAACACGAAGTTCGAAGACGAATATGTTTATCAACAAAATAACAATCTACTATTACATTTTACTTTATACTGAACCATTAGTAACCTTACTCTAAACTATTATCTGTTGTGGTGAAAGTTTGACATTTATAGTGGAAGTGATACTTACACATTTCTTTTACCACATATCAGCATAAATTGCCATGTTGTCTAAAGTTATTCAAAATACACAGCTTTGATCGTAGCCACTGTGTGGATAAGGAACACCCATTGGTACGTTATTACGTATTGGTAAAAAAAATTATATGTATTCACTAATATCGGACATTCACAGTAACTCTTGCGCATAATATCGGACACAGAAACATGTTTAATTATTGGTTAAAATTTATGAAGCTTTCTTCGTCTCTTTCCTATTCATTATTACATACGAGGCCTGCTGTATTTATTTAATAAATATCTATTTGTAAAGTAATTTAATTATTGGATACAATTGTCAAAAGTACTTATTAGATTTATAGTGCCTGGTTTTATACATACCTAATTAGGTGGTGCTGTGTGTTGAAATGCCAGGTTACATAGCCTTCAGCGAGCGTTCGCGATGGTGTGCTGGCGTTTTCACCTTGTCAATGATCGTAAGGCTCACCAATGCGTTCGTGGTAGGACACATTTGTTTGACCTTGCCATACTGAAAATATGTTGTCGGCGAACTCAGAAATACAATTAACTATAATTTTAAACTAGCTGAACTCTGAAGCATTTAGCTGTAGACCCGTTTGATATTCGAATTGGAACTCTTATAGAAATGCAACGTTCCTATATTAAAAATTCAGCTTGAATGAATGAATTTTTATACTTAGTTTTTTAGAAACAGCACCATCTTTACGGCATAAAGTTATCTCTCGCTTTACTGAATAATCTATTAAATTTACCCAGGCTGAGCCACACCAACACACAGTGGGTAGATTTAGTGTTTTTAAAACTTGTTAGTTTATATCTTACGCATGAAATAATATTAACCGTCTACGGACTAGTATACCTTCTATACGATATATAGTATAAGAATAGTACATTCGTAGCGTTACTATCCATTTCATTTACGAGTAAAATAAATAAGCACGTCATTTTAAAGTTCCTATGTTGATTGTTGTTGAGTGAACCCGCACGGCAGTGAAACATTGTTTTAAAATATTAGTAGGGATGTAAATAGTAAAGCACACTACTTTTCAAAAAAGTATTTGAATTCCAGTACTTTATCGATTATCACATATTAATACTAGGGTACTTAATAACTGAGATCAACAAAAAGGGAATACACCGGCATCAGCCACGTGTCCGGTGTCCGTCACTGAAGTGTCAATATTTTTAAATATTCGGTGACGTGGCAGTGACGTGACTGAACCGTGACGTGTGTATGAAATGTGCTTTCAGAAGGATGGGGATCGACCACGGCGATTTCCTAACTCTAGGCTGGTAGGTAACTAGGTATAGAGAATTACTTGACAAAATCCCAATGCTAAATAGAGTGTATGAAATTCATTTTTTGTAAAAAAAAATATATTTTATAAGAACAACTTAAATAATCGTGAAATTAATGAAAAGATTTTTTAAAACTATTTCATTTATTTTGTAAAATGCTTTGCGACAATGTTCGGCTTGTTTGTGAGAGCACCATACCTAATATTAATTTGTGTTTAAACATTATTTAAAGTATTCTTACTTAAGATTAAGTAGGTAAGTGTCTACTGTACACTAGTTTCTAGTGCTTTTGTTTAGTTTGGTAACATAAGATATAATTACATACAATGTTAAATCGCCGTTAGTGTTAGTATTTGATTTAAATAAAAACTTTTTAAAGGCTATATGTATTTTTTTTCTCATTTTCCATAATATTTTATCGAGCGAAGCCGTTGGTATTAATTGCATCTTGCAGGTCCGACCATCCGTCCGTCCGTCTGTAGAATTCAGAACTTGTGAACGTAGCCCGCGAAATAAAGGTAGGTACTTGAGTAAATAGTATCAGGGGTCATCACTATAGAATAACATACTGAGACAAACTGACAGAGTTCGATCCTTGTTACACAGCTCTCACTGCTTAAAGCAGTGCAGTAGCAGTTGCATAGCAGTGCAGTTGCACTGCTATACAACAAAACGTCGTGAGGAAACCGGTATTACTAAGAGTTTTTTATAATTTTCTAAAGGCGTGTGGAATCTACCAATCAGCACTGGGCCAGATTGGTGGACTTAGCCCTAAAATCTTATCATTCTGGTAAGTCCGAGTCAGACTCAGACAGACATAGTTACTAAAGTTTATTGTGGTATAATAAATAAATTAAATATACATAAAAATATATTTTTATGTGAGGTTTGCTGAGTATCAGAATCTCATGAGAGTAACATTAACACCGTATACATTTAATATTCGGATGATACTTTTCTACCAACAGAATAATAGTCATCCTACCATAATTGCTGTTACAAAGGCATATAGGGTACCATATGGGTATATATTATATTTTTTATTATTGTGGGTATATATTATTCCTTATGTGTGGGTGATAGCCTTGATTAAAAGCGTACATAACTCCCAAAAGTTAGAGGTGAAAGGGAAACCAAAGCCGTACCTCACTAAACTATCACCTCTTCAGGTAAGTTAAATGCATTATTATTTATTATTCCTATTTGATATAAAACTTCGGTGCATACCTAAACAAGAAACTAGGCCAGTAATTTTCCATTAATAGAATATTGAGGGTAGTTAACTTTTTTTTGTAACAAAACGCGAATTGTACAATGTTATATTATACAATGATGCGTATTTTCGAAGTACGAATCGTGAAAGAACTATTTATTTTTTCAACATCCGCCTTATTACTGTTCCGTAGCTGGGCACAGGCGTCCTGTTTTGGAACGTATCGTAGCGGGTTGACGGGGCTTTATTAGCGTTTCACTACTACTATTAGTTTGTGATATTAGTAAAAACCGAGGCCAATTTTGTAACGGGACGACCCACACCCAGGGCATCCGTCATTCGGAAATCCTACACAGGCGATGCCTTTTTCGTGTAAGTATGTCTATTTACCTAAATCGCATGCCATCCGGAATGTTTCCATATTATTATTCTAAAACTGTAACTGGAAGATTTCCGTACATTTAATACATTTTGACCGGGGGATTATATATAATCGATACCGAGTCCAAAACAGAATTTAATTTAATATTTTTCTGTCTGTCTGTCTGTCCGGGCATCACGTGAAATGGAATGAAATTTTTTATCAAATTTCTTCATAGCTCCGTTTAATTTGAACCGATTTTAATAATCCTTTTTTTTTTGACAGTGTGTACTATCAAGCATGTCTTATTTTACTTAGGATCTAATAAATATTGTCGGAAAAAAAATAGAAAATATTTATATGAAAAACAGTACAATAAATCTTTGGAATCCTGACCCCTAAACTAGGAAATCCCTATAATATAACAACTAGGAGATAAAGGCCTAATCTCTTCACAACAGCAAGTCGCAAGGCATCGACAACGATCGAATAATTTCGTACCAACCTACTAATATTATAAAAGCGAAAGTTTGTGAAGACGGATGTATGGATGGATATATGTTTGTATCAACTAAAATAATGACAATTTACTAATTAAGTATACAATGTAAAATAATAGTAGGTACAGCTAGCCACGATGATTATGATGTAAGCATCAGATCTATTCTAGCTTTTCGATTGACTCATACGCGGACGAAGTCGCGAGGGTCCGCTAGGTGTATAGTGTTGACTCGCTCAGGCGAGCAAGTGCCAATTCGTGCAAGACCTGGGTCGTTTCCTGGTTTCTTGTTTATTACCACTACAATTTAGTATTAGTCTGCAGTCTTATCCACTGGTAAGTGATGATGCCGTCTAATATGGTAGCGGGCTAACCAGTTTAGGGGTATATTAAATCCATACCTCTCAGCTTATATGCGTTTTCATAGCGGAACGCTATATCGCTTGACGGCACGGTTTTGTCAGTAGGCTGGTATCTACCCGAAGACCATACCAGGGAAATTTAATCAAACCCGAGAACGAGAACTCATGAGACCACAGCTCATCACTGCGCCTGGAATGTCGTTAAAATGTAATCGAAATGCTATTATGGAAATACGCGTTCTTGCAAAAATATTATATTTTGGGGGTAGTTTTCGTAATGCTCCTTTCAAGACACGATTCATTAGCAGATCTACTTTGTGTGGTCGTGGCTATATGTGTGTTTGTGTGTAGCTTTACATTGTTGTATAAATAGAGCCCCGCGCACTAGAACGTTCTTTTGCTTTTGAGTGAAGTTGGGCGGAACACGTCGGGCAAAATATTAAGTTTTTTAATTTCATTAAAAAGTATGGAAACCTATCAATTTAATTTTAATAATATGGATGAAGGAAAGTCCATATTTACGACGGCAAGTGATAGTCAAGCAACAAATACAGCGGCTACTGTAAGTTATTTACAAATACCTACATTTTAGTCAATCCCTACTAATATTAAAAAGCTAATTAATGTGTGCTTGTTTATTTGGTAGTTTTGTAGCAACAGAACAACGGCAGCCATTTTGTCGCTACCTACCAACTTTACTCATAGTTTGTCTTCGCCTACGTAACCTACTTGCGAATAAATAATTTCTGCGTTTTAAGGGTGGCAATGGACTTTTAAGAAAATGTTTTAGTAGATATGTTATTTGAAACTAGCGGTTTACCGTAAATTGGTCCGCCTACAATTTTTAACCAAAATCTAAGAACCATTCAACACATTTAAGGGTTATTTAAAAAGCACTTTCTACTGGACAGAGTGAGAATAGCACTACTAAAATCTGAACGTTAGGATTGGATTAATTATTATTTATTGCTGGCGTGACTCTTTCAAAATTGCTACTTTGCTAAATTCGGTAAGCAAAAAAAACTTTTCCTGCTGCATGCCATCTCGGTTATTTTTCATATCTTAAGAAAATACGAGGGTGCCGGATTAAGGAAATAGAACGATGTACTTAGTCTGAAGGGTTTGCCGATTTTAGTACTTGGTTTATACATAATGTGGCCCTATCTGACAATAGTTTGCCGACTTAAGAAGTTAAGTTTCTCATTTACTTCCTAAAAAAATTTAACGTTCTAGTAATGCTCTCATTCTCTATCCTATTATAATATTAAGGATTATTTAAATCGTTTAAAAAAGCTTGGGTGTGAATTGCTCTAGCTTCATACCTTAATATAAATTTACTGGAAGATGGTGATAACAAAAAAATTAATAAAATTTTTAAGTTTGTTGTGGGCTCTTCTAAGACCAGGGCGCGTTTTGAACCTTCGTAGCTTTAGATTTAAGTTGGCGAACGAAGTTATCACCATCCCGTTACAATTATGTAAAGAAATATGTATGAACGCTTCATAAGTGCCTGTGATAGGCCTACATGAATAAAGAAATTTTGAATTTGAATTTGAAATTTGCTGTAGTAAAACAATAGTTTATAATATAATAATGTACTTTTAAAATGAATTTAATATATACTTGCTTAAACATAAAGCAGGCATTAATTTTATTAAAAAAAAAATGATCAGAGTATTATATTTTTAGATATTTAAAGCTAAACAGTTTATTTGTATCCATATTTGGATGCGTTCGGGACTGGGTCCACCAGTTTGCGTTTTTTATCCCGTTTATTTAGATGGCTTATAAGCTGTTTTTTTAATTTAGTTTTACTTTTAGTTTTTATTGGTCGGAGTAACTAAGCACGGATGGGATAAGACGGACAACTTTTAAAGATGTTTTAAACTTATCAACAGGAGAGTTTTGCACCATCAGACAATAGAAACTCCGGCATCGGTCAAGGGAGCGTGTTTTCTCCGTTAGCGCCGCCGTTCCAGAGCCGAATTACTGAAGATCTCATTTCCATGGTGAATCCGCAGGAGCCCCGAGCGGGCGACATTGGTCAGCTATTTTTGTATTATTAGTGCTTGGAAAGGTTATCTTTAGCTTGAATGTACCACAACCGGGCATTAAGTCTTCTAGAGGGTCATAGAGGTTAAGTCCACCACGGTTTTCAAGTTTCGGTTGGCGGGATTCATGTTTATTCTCACAACCTCCCTGGCGGGCAGGTTCAGGGGCTATTAGAGATTTTTTTACTTCTGGTCTGGTAATTCTTCTCTGGTCATGTCGGGCAGGAGGCTCTTACTCATGGGCCATTGCTAGATACCATTCTGCCGATGAAGACGTGCCACCAAGCGATTTAGGGTTCCAGTACGATGTCGCGTAGCAACTGCTTAGAGGTATGGGTAGTAACTGCCATACCGCTAACGCATCTTAAGACTGTGTCATCTCACCCTCTAACAGACGAGATTGCAGTCAAGGGTACATTAGAAGAGAGTCTATATCTGTCAATGACACCCACTCTGTTCGGATGTGGGTTTGGTCGGCTTTAATGATTATTATCACATATTAGTGACGATAGCTGGCACGGGGGAGATACCAACAATTTCATATCTCCGGGCTGATATTCTCAACAGAAACATCCAATCCCTTTCTGACCCGGAAATCGAACCCATAACTTCTTCATTCGTAGTTAATTGCGTGCATAGAGGGTATGCAGATCATATAAAACTAACAAAATCTCCAATACGAGTTATAAATAAGGCTTAAGGGTAGGCTTTTTATAACTCTTACAATGCCTATTATTAAGTTTTTTTTTAACTCTTACTGGAGATATTCTTCATTTTATATCATCTGCATTCCCTTTGCATACCCTCTATGCACGCCACTGTAACCATTATACCAGCAACACAGGTGGGCAAAATATTGGAAGGAAAGTTAAACCAATTTTTTGCGGATCACCCTCGTAAAGAATATCCGACAACATAACTGTGTGACAATGACATGGCAGAAATGTATGTTTACGTCGAATTTCGTACGCAGGTGGGTTGGCAGTTCGAACACAAGCTCTTTTCTCTCACTGCCGGTAGCTATAAATTCGTGCGACATATTTGTTGACAACAATAAATATGTGCTAGTGATACAAAAATCCGAACGTCAACTTTATGTCAATACTCCAAATATTTGTGGTACTTACATAGTTAACCTTGTTTTTATATGTATAAATAAATTAATAAATAAACCTTGTCAAATCGCCGGCTTGAACATGATGTACCTACGGATGAAGTCGTGTAAAATTAGATTAACGTAGGTAAATACTGCTTTCTTTTGTAGCGCCGTCTAGCTCTGATATTGATGAAGTACTGATGAATCTACGCATCAACAGCTCTGATTCACTTTTCGAAGATCCAGCGGAACAGAGTAATCACAACTTTTTCATGGGTATGTAGATGCAGATATTACTAACAATAATACACCTAACTCTTACTCACGCAAAAATTCATTTTGTACCTAAACACCGGGGGACTGCGCGTTCACTAGGGGTGTAAATAAAATATTGTTATGTATATGTTCCTAGGTATAGCAAAATGATTTTTTTAAGGAGATAGCTCAAATCCTGAAGACGGACCGTAATTTTTACCGGGATATAAAATATCCTATTTTAAAAAATTACGGCTCCAAAGGCAAAAAACCGAAAATAGTCGCGGGTTATTTATCCATTTAAAAGTAACACTTCATAGGCAGCATTGTTTTAATATTATAAAGCTTTTGAGTTTGTTTATTTTTATCTTTTATATTAAGCATTAATTAAACAATATAAAAGCTTGGGTTTGAATTTCTCTAACTTAATAGCTAAATATTAATTGACTTACATGGTGATAACAAAAAAATGCCCGCCTAAGTTTGTTGTCGGCTCTTCTTAGACCAGGGAGCGTTTGGAACCCTCGTAGCTTTAGCTTTAAGTTGTCGAACGAAGCTCTCACCATTACACAATTATGTAAACATATATGTATGAACGCTTAAAAGGTGCCTGTGATAGGCCTACAGGAATCCTATTTGAAAAGCCCATTTAGGCTGTTCATAGGTCTTCTCTCCACACTGTTTTCCCAATGTGGGTTGATACCTACATATTATCTTAGTAGTTGTAACTTGGAATTAAATAAATAAAAAATAATAATTTGACGGCCGAATGGCGCAGTGGGCAGCGACCCTGCTTTCAGAGTCCATTTAAGTGGGTTCGATTCCCACAACTGGAAAATGTTTGTGTAATGAACATGAATGTTTTCAGTGTCTGGGTGAATTATAAGTATTTATGTATATTATTCATTAAAATATTGATCAGTCATCTTAGTACCCATAACACAAGCTACGCTTACTTTGGGGCTAGATGTGTGTATTGTCGTAGTATATTTATAACTTGGAATTACTGCTTAGCTTGCTATAAGCATGAAGTAAGTACGGATAATCTGGAAATATTTTTTGAACCGACTCTGGAATTAGGTAAACTGATGTGTCAAATCCGCGTGATCTGTATACTCTGTAGTTGTGCACTCTAACCACTACACCAACGAGGCTGTTTACTAATGAGTATTTAGAATAAAGTATTTAATTTTTTAATGCACCTATAAACGTTGTTTTGGTAAGTTTGTAGGTATCGAGTGCGAGCTTTTATTATTCTCTAAAATGTTGGCTTTGATCCAAACACTCACTCATTGTATTTCTGTGTTTTGCAAAACTTCCACCTCGCGTAGATAACTTGTCCCCAGTAAAATTTACGACTTTGTTGGGAAATAAATCAACTTTTTAATTTTATTAGGTTCTAGATCCGAGTCTGTTGCATCGGCGCCTGGGAATATTTGGTCTGAAAATTCCACTCCAAAGAATAACGAGATGTTTGACAACTTCGAATTTTTCCTCAAAAGTAAGTGGTTTTTCACAAAATTAACTATCTACCATTTGTAAACAACAGGTAAAGAGTTGATATTTTTTTTTTAAGCGCGCTAATGTCCGAACTCTGAAATGAAAAATATTGACCTTGATCATCATAATCATCATATAAACCCATAACCCACTAAAGGGTCTCCTCCCCACACTGAGAAGGGCTTAGGCCGTAGCACACCACGCAGACAGAGTGTGGATTGGTGGACTCCACAGAACGATACTAGGCATGCAGGTTTCCTCACGATTCCTTTCCGTTCAATCAAGTTAGAAAAGTCAGAGAAGCTGGTATTCGAACTCTGCCCTCCGAAATTGAAGCCGAAGACACCACTTGCCTATCAACACTCCCCTGATCTCCAGATGCGATGTGATTATTATAGCCGCCCATAAACATACGCCGGCCGCTTGTATCAGTGGGCGGCGACCCTGCTTTCAGAGTCCAAGGCTGTGGTTCGATTCCCAGAACTGGAAAATGTTTGTGTGAAGAAAATTTATATTATTTATGTATGTTATTCATAAAAATATTCATGAGTCATCTTAGTAACCATAACACAAGCTACGCTTACTTTTGGGCTACATTGCGTGTCGTAGTAAATTTATTTATTAATTGATTTTTCTGAAAAAACAGCTTTGCAGGCTTCGGTTCCTTCAGATTGAGAGTAAATAGGCATCTTCCTAGGCAAGTGCAGCTTGTCCTTCTGTTTTCACTACACCGTAACTGTTGATGCAGTCTAAGATTGTAAAGGGTATATCATATATGGTAGTTATATTACCTATACCTCTTAATTGCTTTAAGCGACTTAATAGCTTGGCGACACGTTTTTGTCGGTAAGTTGGTAACTAGCCACGGTAGAAGCCTTCCACCAGACATACCACTTCTGCTAGGTTGCCTGGTACATATCACTTTTAAGCAATAATACCCGCTTATACTCTTGTGTAATACCTACTTCCTATGTTATTTCTCGTTTGATTACTTTGATATGTTTGGTGTACAATAAATATTTACTTTCAAGATGACTGTTTCATCATCGTCAGGCTGCAGTCAAGCCTATCACCGGGGAGGTATATTTAAAAAGAAAACCGAAAGAAATATATCGGTAATATTATGATAATTGACCAGCTGTTGCAATGAAGATCAAAGCCTCGAGCTTGAGATTGCAAAACAATAAATTGAGAAACTGGTTCAACGTCAGTGTCAACTGTCAACATAACTGCACATAATTAATTATCTTTGGAAAAAAATTGGCGTCCTTTTTTCTCTCTGTCCTCACTATTATGGACTTAGAGATAAGTCCTACGCTGCTCCAATGGTAAACTAAAATGTATCAACTTCATTCCTTTAAAGCGTTGTCTTCAGCCAACACCTACGCGTCAATGCTGACTCGTGAGCAACTGTCGGTGCTACAGTCCATCCGCCCAAGCTTGCTCTTTGAGTTTCTGCAGGAAGTTGCCAGAATACGCACTGAGAAGCGGATGCAGAGGGCACTACCGCATGTACGTATGAAATCTTGAAATTTTCAATTTACCTTTATATACAACGTGTAAATGAAAACGAAAATAGTACTTCACAGGCTTTAGAGGTACATTATATACTGTCTCTGAAACTTACCTATCTGTGAAACCGAAACACTAGTTTTTGACTAAATCACTGCCGTAGTTTTTAATAAAAGAAATCAAATACATCCCTAACATCATATAGTAATCAAGTCACTTTGTAAGTACGCGTCACGTAGCGTAGGTACTATGAACGTGTCGGTATTTTATCTTTGATAGAGTTGTCATAAGTAAACACTTTCAATTAGTTTGTATGAAAAATAAATATGCTTTTTTCGATTTAATATTTTTTTAGGGTGATTTCTTATGCAATATCTAAACTTATACACACAGTATTTCATAATTCGGTTAACTTTGCATATTGCCTATTGCCTCATTGGTCTAGTTGTTAGCATGTAAAAATGTAATATGTACGGTGACATAATTATGGCATTAAGGCGTCTGTCCCGGTTATTATCACTCACTTTCGGTCATAGTCGATAAAGCCCACCAACCCCCATTAAAGCTAGCGTGCTGGGTCTACGCTCTCCTATGAGGTGATTATGAATATCTAGTATTTCAAAGGTAAGGGACAAGAAGTTTCCAACTTTATAAACTTATTTCATGTTAGGAGTGCGCATTCTGTAAGAATAATGGCGAGAACGAAGAGAATTACTCGTCGCACGCGCTCAAAGACTGGCGCGGACGCGTGCAGTGTCCCGTGCTGCGAGCCTTCCGCTGCCCTCGCTGTGGAGCTACCGGAGACCGCGCGCACACAATCAAGTACTGCCCGGCCAATGAGAATGGTAAGTCTCGCTGATAATCATAAAAAGTTGTTACGGTGTCACCAGCAAGTTGGGGCGCTAGCATGGGCAGGTGACATTTTCCACACGGGGAAAGGATAAAATGTTTATCTTCTCTAGGTTTTACCCACTCTCCGAGAATGGGCGCACGAGTGGAAGTAACATCCAAATTGTGTAATTTTAAACGCGAGTAGGATCGTGTATTGTTATGTGCATAAGTAATCACCTGTCTGAAGATATAATTGGGAGATAAAAATTTTGCCTTCTGCCCATGACGACCTGGCAGGAGTTTGCTTTAAGGCTCTATCGGAAGCAGAAGGTGCGTCGTCAACGCCTTCGCGCCAAGGGCGCCTTCTGGGAGGCTCTGACCTTGATTCATGGTGACGTTTTGTAACATTCTACGAAGTTTTTGTCATTAAACAAGGGCTTACGCCCCCGTGAGTGAGATTAAAACCCACGCCCAGATGTACTAGAAGTAGGGGACTTCTTCTTGGCCGACGAAGGATGCAGAGGTTAAATTCTGTGTGGTCCTAATTAGGACAATTCGGTACCCGCTTGTCCATTCTATCCCAGTACATGATCGACGAGTTCACAATGCGTTGCCATCGAGTGGTAAGCGTTCTAGGTGGGGTAGAAGTATACGGGTGGGTGGGTGGCGTTTTTCACTCTTGGACCATTTTCAGTTTTTATAACAACACACCTTTCTGCTTTAATTTGAATAGAGTTGGTGTTGAGCGTCAGGACATCACGCCGTTCCTTTTTTAACCATTTTGAACGAACCATAAGAAAAACGTATATGTCTATGATTTTCAGGCATGGATCGCCAGGGTTCTCTGCTGCGACGTCGCTTATCGTCCAACTCATTCATACTGGGCGAGAACGGCAGAACCGGGTACTCGGCGCCCTCCACCCCGGCCCAGTCCCCGTCGGCCACCTCTGCTTTCAACAACTCTTCCTTTTGGTCTAACTTTGGCGTGAACTAAACTTTGAAAGTATCTTTAAGTATTGCGAATTTGACAAGTCAAGTGTCCATTATACACTTTACTTGTGTTCACAGATATTTTCCGTATAATTTATGTATAAGCCAAAATGTATGGACATTTTATAGGTTCATTAAATCTAGTTTTTGATAATTATCTCTGATAATGTATTACATTTTGAAGAGCACGACTTAGGAGCTGTTTCATAATTCTATGAGGGCTACTAAAAAATAGGTATATTATACCTATCAGTTTGTTATATCTAAATACTTACGATAAGGTATAACGCCATGGTTTTTTTACATTTAAAAATATTTTTTACAATTACTTATAAACGTTGTAACAATATACGTCTCATATTTGGGTCGTCCGCCAATTAGCAAAGGAATGTTTACTTTACTATTTTCAAAGTAGAAAAGTAAACAGCAGCGACATTAGTTGATCGAATTAAATGGTTCAATACTGAAGTATGCTGGACATACTTTTGTTGAAATGGTCCAAAATCAACAGGCTCTGACGGCTCAACTCTTTATTTTGTTCTATTTTAATTTTCATTGGATTTCATATTATTCCCCAACTTGTTTGCCTTTTTAAACAAATTAATTTATAATATTTCTTAATAAACTCAATTTAATCATTGCAATCTAAAATTTTCAATCGAATTTATTGTTAATATCTAATAGTTGATTAAATTATAAATGAATTCATGGAAATTGCATAATTTTCATCAGAACTATTTACTGCAATAAATTGGCATTATAAATTGTATTAATGTATTTTAGCAGCAGCTTCACCAATGAAAATAAATTTTCTTTTCTTATTTACCTGTCATTTTCGGTGTAGGGTATCTTAAGTATTCATTTCTCTTTTTTTAAATAAAACTAAGCATTAATTTGTTTTTTTTTTCTCGGACCTATTTTTTTGTCATATGATAACTAACAGAATAATTTCTTATATAAACTAATTTATTAATAAACTTAAAGTACATTCTTGAGCTTTAATCGACTGACAAACTACATACTGACTGGCTGATACTTTGATGGGGAATTAAAGGAAATCTGTAATTAAAAAATAAATATAAGTGTATATAATTTTAAACACTTTATTGAAAATACAACTTAGTAATAATGATTAATATACACAAACATCATAACAGGAGTATTGTATAATATAAGCAAGACACGATTTTTAACAATATTTTTATAGATACATTAGAACTAGGGTTGTAACAAAATATTATAGCGGGTGAAAATTGTGCGATTGAATTTACTTTTATAACACGTATAGTTACTTTAAAATTAACTTTTGAGGGGATTCACATAAACAGCTAGACCTAAATATGTTATTTTTTAACACTGAAGAATAACGGTTTGGTATTTTAACGTGATGGCCACGGGACAAATCGCTATCGATAAATGTATCGTTAGCCGCGTCACCGTTGGCCGCTACGGCGTGGCATATTTCCATACATTTGTCAATAGACGCTTCACTGGTCGCGTCGCGCGTCTCGTGGCCTGCCCGTAAAGTGGGTCTCCCATCCTTATTTTTTACTTCTCTACAAGTTAGCCCTTGTCTGGTGCTAAGATATTAACTGGGGCTAACATATTTGGGGTGGAACGGAACCCCTAATCTCTGTTTGTATGCGACATCGTACCAGAACCCTCAAACGCTTGGCAGCACGTCTATGTTCATCAGATAATTTATTAAGGATTTTTTTTTTAAACTTGACTAATATTCTCTCTTACTCTCTTTTACGTTAATTATAAGCAAGCTGCAATCGAGAAAGTTGGTACACACAGCAGGCAGCATTTTTACATTTCCAATATCAGTTCACTCAAATACGTTGAGCTATTTAAGCTATGAGATACAGACTACATTATATTTTTAAAGTCTACATTATAAACCGAATGGAACGTTTATTTCGCTCACTAGTTAAAACAGAGATGGTGTGGAATTCGTTACAACCCTAGCTAGCACTGGTTCCGCAATTTCAGTACCACAATTCCCTCGATGGCACTAAAATCTTTCAACAACGACTATTGATATTAATATCGTGGATTTTTTTCTAGTCTATTAATATCAACCATGATTGATAAACTAACAGATTTTATCAACAAGGCTTAACGGACATAACGTTTGTTTATATATATATATATAAATAGTCATAATACGACATGAATCTAAGTGTCCGTTCATACAGACCGGCTCGGACAGAATCGGACGGTACTCTTCTTTTAACACAGACCTCCGGCGCGCGTACGGTTGGAACTGGCCGGAGCGACCAAGTTTTCTTTCACATAGACCCGCTGGAGCGCGAAAGAGTACGCAAACGAAGCTGTTCGGCTGCGCGAGAGCGGAAGAGCGCATCATCAAAAATCATTCGTAGCCGGTCGGCTCCTTTTATTTTTTCACACTAACCGCGTAAGGTTTGCTCTTCGGCATTCTCAATAACAAAACAGGTGATATGTAAAAATAGACCTTATTTCAACTATCCAACACTCTATTTTAATCGCTATCAAAATCTGCTCTCCGGTCCGAGCCGGTCGTGTGAACGGACACTTGGGCATTTAAGTTAAACTACTGACACAATTCAATAATTTTATAACAACAATCTCTATAACATCACATTAGTATTATGTAATTAGGGCTATTTTTTAAAATAGTTAGATAACCTAACTAAGGCTTAATTTTGGCAACTCTCTTCTTTACATTTCTCTATTGCAGTCAAACCATTCAATTTATTCCTCAGTTGGTCGTTGGAAAAAGGCCCTTAAAATAACATCTAAGTAATAAATTCATCGAAAACAATTTTACATAAATATGAATAAGGGGAATATTGGCGCGATATTGCGCCCCAACAAGAAAGAAAATCATTCATTACCGTACGTTTAACTTATCATTGTTAGTTAAAAGTACAAATCGTAGGGATTTCTTGACCACTACGGGCCTTTTAAAATTACCTTGTCTATGTACAGATATTGGGTGCTATAATAGATTTTCCCTCATTTCGGTGTGCAAGATATTATGTTAGCCAGAAATTTACTGCACCAGTTCCTGTTTTAGCTTCGTAATTAAACTAATATTAATTATTATTAATTCAATAAAACACAGTATTTATTTTTTTAAACACATTCATAAGACAATCACAAATGTTCTGGTACTTTCCGCAAACAGTAGGAATGTTTAGGCTTATGTTTTAAAGGAGTGTTTAACACATTTGAAGAAAAGAAGAAAAAATGTGACTGCAATAATTTAAACATTAGAAGTAAGAATAAACTTACAGTGCAATATACTAGGTTACATAAAATTCATAATTCGTTTAAAGGAAATTGCATACAATTTTACAATAAACTACCAATTGACATCTTGGAGATGTCTCTTAAAAAGTTCAAAGTTTGTATTAAACGTAAGCTTATAGAAAAGTCCTATTATAGTATAAAGGACTACGTAAACGATAAAAAAGCTTGGGTGTAAATTATTGCTCTAACCAGGTTGCTCTTCTAATAATTTAAAATGACATTGTGAGATGGCGATAACAAAAAAAAAAAAAAAAACACCCGGCTAAGTTTCTTGTGGGCTTCTTCTTAGACCGGGACGCGTTTGGAACCCTCGTAGCTTTAGTTTTATGTTTACGAATGTGGTTATCGCCATCATCTCACTACCGTGTAATTCTTATGTACGCATCAAAAGTGCCACCTGTGGGCCTACTTGAATAAAGATATTTTTGACTTTGACTTTGACATTTTGTAAGTATACCAATATTGGTATTAAATTTGAGGGTTATTATGATAGATTTTAGTTCGTTTCAGCGTGCAAGATAGAACCCTTCAGAGAAACCCATTACTCGAAGTGAAAATTAATTGAATAAAATAAGTATTCGCTTTATAAAATTGGTGTAAACAATGCACATTGACAATAATTGGCAAGCGGAAAATAAGGCAAAACATATTTACAATAAAAACGCTTATAACATATAAATAAAAAAAATATTAAGACACTACATTACAATGAGATTCAATTAGGTAATATTTTTAAATACACAATTTAGGAATTTTTTGTCGTTGTAAATGAGATTTAATTGGAATGATTTTGAGATTTATATAGCATTTTGTCCATTAGTCCATTATCATTATCTCACACTTCAAACTTTCACACTTGCTCGTTACGTGGACGTAAATTATGTGATAGTAATTGACATTACACTATGTCTATGTTGTATGTATTATATAAGTGTGGTAATTTCAATTTATCACACTTATTTCAATAATTAAAAAATTAGAGATAATTCTTTGAAATTGCTCTTTTAGATAAACTTTTTGATGAAATCACGAAAATTACCTACTGTATTAAGTAGCATATTTTACTTCTCGATTAATCAAGGACGGCACAAAAATAATAGTCCGGTAAATTCAGACATTCGAAGGTGCATAAGGTCCCAACAAGCTGAAAATCAGTAAAATTGTTCAAAGCATAATAATAAATTATATTCAAGTCAAAAATTTTACCTTTAGACCAAAATTTTGTTGTGAACAATTTTACTGATTTTAAGCTTGTTGGGACTTTATGCACCTTCACTCCCATTTTTTGGTCTAAATTAACCTGACTATAATACAAGTTGGGAATACTTAAAATGCTCCGTCTGTTCACGTAAATATTACTAAGTAACATTATCTAATTTTATGGGAATATTCCAAGTAACATGGTCGAGTGAACACAGGAATGTAAACGTAGAATCTATTAAGGTAAATAAAAATGGAACATATGGTAAGGGTTTTAAAATTGGTTTAAAAGATTTTATTCCATTATATAAAGGTAAAATACATATACCCTCAACTTAAGTCTGCTTTTTGCACCAAAGATTTGCGGATAAGTAGAAAGGAATGTTTGTGGAGCCAATAGAACTGCTTCATTTTCATAGCTAAGCCATGGCCCTTCTAATCAATTTTTTTTCTAACTCGTCATATAATGTAATTTAATTGTTTTAGAGTAAAATATGTTCGGTTTACCCCACCTGGCCCCATTTTACTAATTAGTAGAGCGTTAAATATGATTACTGAAACGATATAAAATGAGTCATCCCGGAACTGTCCGAAGGAACCGTAGAGTTCTTAAGAGCAGCTATATCCCAAATCATAAAAACGTATGTGGTGAAAGTAACATATCGTATGTTACCCGTAGGGTTAATGGCTCGCGTAAGAATTTCGAGCAAGTCTATGATTGGTAACGAAATAGTTGAGTATACTCAGACATCAAAAAACATTATACTCCTCATTGAAGGAAGGAATAAAACGGACATAGTCGCTAACTAATAATAACATGTGTGTTAGAGGGTAACCGCCTACTAAGAAGTTAATTTTTTCAATAACTTTTATTTCGTGCATCAATTTTTTATGCAAATAGAAATTAACGCCTTGTAAAAACCTCATATGTGATCTCCTTGGGCTAAGGTATTGAAATTAAAGCAGCACTCCTTTATCTGGGTTCCACACACATCTCTGCCTATGTATTCGCACGTATCTCCAATGCAAAGGCAGCTTTATACTGGTTACTAAGCTAATCCTGTACTCATACATATATGTATATATATATTTCTATAATCTTTGGTTTAAATATTATATAAAAGCACATCACATCACGGCTTACAATATGGCTTAAAAATTATAAACAATATTACTATTTAGGGGGGCTGATTTAGTAAATGTTTTGACAGGAGGTCGCGATTTTTCATAGGACACAAATAAAGGCGATTTGCTGTCAATTTTTACAATATCAGACCCCAGGTTGTTATATTAATTTGTGTTGGAAGATATGGTTATTAAGTCTTTATTATAAGGAATTTGGCAGCTTTTATTAAATTAATTTTGATTATATGAAGCCTCGAAAACTTGTTTTAAAGAGATCAATTTCACAGTAAATTTTCAAATAGGACTTTATAACCTACACAACTTTTAAGTTGAACATTTAATAATATTTATAACATTACCTACGCCTAGTTTAATATATGTAATACGAAATTCGTTATTTAAAATATTCCGAGAAGAAGCAGTGTTTTTTTTTTATTTATTTTAATTCTACTAATAATTCTGCCACCTATTTAATATCGCGTTATTGTAATTTTAAATGTAAAAAATATCATGTGGCAATCTTCGATCAATAATATACCTTCAAATACAACACGTATCAGGAAGTTATTTTTAGTTTTGGTTTTCGTGGATTAAAGCTTAATTTGCTATATATATAATAAAATGAAAATCAGTACGGCGCAATTTATATTTCTTTCAATCTTTATGTGGCCTATAAAACAGATCTTCCAATATGTACTCTCTACGCAAGTTTCGCTCTGACACCGGAGCATAATAAGAAGACGTGGACTTTACAGTGAAAAAGTGTTTTCCGTTAAATCACATCAACGTATCTAATTAAAAAAAAAAAAAAAACTATATTTTTTTTTTGATGCGAAGGTGTCTTTTTATGATTGTTACCTACGAGTATGTTTAGCAGAATGGTTGAACCAATTTCGATGAAATTACGCACAGGGATAGCTTGTATATTACAGACAGGGGATACTTCTTATAATAGAATTGCATCAAGATTTTGCACAGGATTTAAAAACAAACAGATACACTTTTTTAATGTAATAATAGTAATAATTTAATTATTTCATATAGAAAAATGTATACAGCAGGAATCTCCTTATGAACACAGTGATACTTTATTGATTTGTGCGCAAAGGAGTGCTTAAACACTCGCACAAAAAATAAAAAAAAATAAAGTATTAGTATGTATAGAATGATCTATCATATTATTGCGATTCATCATATTATTCTGACGGCATACTACAGAATTCCGCTAAGTAACGTCTCACCGTACAGATTCTCAACGTTCAGTTCAGCAAATTAAATAACGACCATCCAGTGCTTCTATCCAGTACCCATATTGGATAGAAGCAGGCGTCACTTCATTTACTTAAGTTGGTCGGGGACCAAATGTGTAACGCCTGCTTCTGGAATTAAAAGTCCGGTTTGAACCTTTCTTGCATTTGGTTGGTAATTACGTAAAAAAGGAAAAAGCTAAAATTATGACAAAGGCAATAAGGTTCATTGCCAATAGCTTTGTAACATCTGCTAAGATCCTTAAGTGCCGAGCAAAAGTTAAAAGTCAGAAAAACTCCAAGCAAACCGAAGTAACAACGCGGGCGTGCGATGCGATGCGGTAGGTCGGGTACCAAATGTGATCTATAAGTAATTCCTTTTAAAATAAACTTATGGGTACAGTTAGCCTAATATATTATTGATCGAAGGTAGCAATGATTAATATAAATTCATTAAATGATGGGCAAATGGAAGAACAATAAGCACTCGATGATGAATAAACATTACATCACCACAACAGAGTTGACCATCATCAAACTTCATCATTCGTCTCGCCACCACATTTGCAGGCGCCGAAACTTTTTCTCCATACGTCATTCAATCGTTTGTTCACCTGAAATAGACGTGAATGAATGAATGAATGAATACACTGTTATTGTACACCACAGAGAAAATTTACAGAGATACAAATACAAAAGCACAATAAGGTAGAACGTACAATTTGACGTAGACATTTACTTCTTAGAGGAAATTTTAATAATTGGAATGGGCATAAAAACTAAGGTTATACACAGGCTGCTTTTTATCCCAGGAAATGGCCGAAGCGCTTTTATCCCAGGAAAAGGGACATTGCCGAAGATCTGTTTGGTGTGGAGTATGAGGATTGAAGAAATTATTAACTACACCATACAGATTCTCCTGCTTTTCGCGGAGTATAGCAAATTAAGCTTGTATTTTCATAGCGTTCTTTCTTAATTCTGTGGGTGGATATGTTTTAACTCATTGTAAGGATACCTTCGTTGTTGTTATGCCTCGCACGTACGAGGCGCTCGGGGTGCGAGTGAGCCAGCTGCGTGTAGTCGCGGAACACTTCGTTGTAGGTGTCGTCGTTGGACGACATCTCGCTCTCCCGCATTTCCTCGTTTAGCTTCGTTAATCTTAACCTGTACAAAAGCATCATTGACTCACGTCCGCCTTCTATATTCAATCTATCTATAGGGGTCTACACATTACCAAACTAGATGGCGCCACAAAAATCCTGCATCGCGCTAGCGAAGTGTTCACAAAAATTGACTATAATATACAACTTCCAAAGATGAACGTTAGGACCTCGGTCCTTGAGCACGATCACCCGCTTGGAGGAAGATCTTCCTATTGTTACTTTCGAGCGTACATATCTATAATCTGTTGATAAGTTGCTTATCAAAGTTGTTATTTGTTAAGAAATGTATGTATATTTTTTGACACAACAACGTTGCTAAGTAATATATCTATAGATTACGGATGGATTGGGTAAAGAAAACGGTCATCAGTAAGTTGAAGCCATATAAATCGTTTATAATAACAAGTCTCTATGCTTTGTTTAATAATAGGCATGATGACAGTAACAAAGCTGAAATATTGTATTTATGTAATGATATATGATTCACGTAAGAAAAACGTGATTTTATTTACATACGACGAGTGAGATTTGTGTATCCATATTTTTATTTCCACAAACTAAAACTGGAAAGTCTAGCGCTTTGTAATGACAAGTAAAACGTCAAATCCAAAATGATGACGTGACGTCTATAAAACTTGTAAATGAAAACCCCTACTGTGAACTATCAGAATTATCATACTAAATTAGCATGGAAATGCCCTTTAACACTTTAAGTATAGAAAACACATGTCCCCGCATTACGGCTCCTAACGGCCGTACTACTACGCGCACGGGCCAGCCCGTCATATATTTCTTATTTCTGTTTTCCCAACTGCGTACACTATAGTCGTAAAAATGTAATAGGCCCGTTTTGACATTTGTGCAAGACCATAGAATGCAACTTGGAACGAAACTGAAAGAAACAATAAAATAAAAATCAATTACATACAGTGTTTTAAAAAATACGTAAATTTTTTTGGGACGTTAAATAATATGAAAGAATATATCGCGAGTATTCTTTTTGCGCTTACTTTATAGTAGCATGCAATTTATAATTCTTGCTAAACGTTCCGAAAACAGTTACGTTCTCAGTCTTTTTTTTTTATACTAGAGCTGTAACCATTTTTTTACTGAATATCGAAATTAAATATTGTGTAGTTATCTTTACTGCAAATAATGAGCTTAGTTCTCAAAATGGGTTCTAAACAATGAGTCTCAGTTAATGTATCTGACCAAGCGGCACATGACTGAAGCGTCCCCGCGCGCACTGCGCAGTTTTTCGTTCCTCCATCTTGTAAAGTTGTCTGTGCGCTTGTTTAAGTTTGATATATATTGTTTACTATTACGTTAACTATGGCTCTTCTATTTTGGACATTAATTTAAACATAGTGATTTGACACGATTTTTGTGTTTGTTGTTATATAGTACTAACTCTGTTTCAACATGTTGAAAAGTGGACGTATAATCAACAGCCAGTCACGCGTATTGGTTGTGAAGTTAAGGAATACTTTGAACGAACGAACACTTTACAATACATAATAATATCAATCAAGTACTGATACAAACTTGAATTGATTTATCGTGAGTATCGAGTCCCGAGTCTTATGGTTCCATAACTAGTTAGGTCGCGATGACAAATGTCAAAACGGGCCTATTACATTTTTACGACTATAGTTGGTTTAGAACGTTAGAGGCAATATAGTTTTAGATAACAATAATAAATACTAATATATATTATGATCAGCTATATTAATGAATAGATGATATAAAAATTAAAATCAGTCGTCTTGACAACTCACAGAGTAACAATATCGGCATTAGCATGTCCGACGGCAATGTCAAGCGGCGTACGTCCATCGTTGTCCACGAGGGCTTGGTCCGCACGATAACGAAGCAGCAAGCATACCTAATGAAAGGCAATCAGATGTTGAAATAGTAGATAGCTTTCTTTTTAATTAATGGATGGTGTAGCTAATTTTATTTAAATTTAAATCTGTGTAAATATTTACGATGTAAGGGCACGTTCCCTCAACATCCGATTTTAAAGGATCCATTTTAACTGATCGCTACTGGTGGTAATATTCGCACAGCATTTACAGGACCGATTTTAACAGATCCGACTTTACTGTACTTTCGTTCTTCAGTGTATCGTCTACTTTCTACGAGTATGGATGTATAAATGGCGGCTGTGTTCAGCACACCGTACCCCGCGCACCCCCGTGCCACTGCCATGCATCTCGCGGTTTCGATCCATTAAAATGGATCAGTATTTCTGTCGTTACTGGATCCGGAGTACTGTCATGTGTGTGAACTGGCACATACAACTACATACACTAAAACATATACGTTTAAACGGACCTGTAAAACGGATTGCTGCTTATTTTGTCGGTTAGGTTTTTTTTACTGGATTTGGAATACTGTATTCTGTGTGAACTCGCTCATAAAACTACATACGCTAGTAACATATATGTTTAAACGGACCTGTAAAACGGATTGCTGCTTATTGATAAAATATTAAAATGTGGTCAGTGGATGGCTACGCATTTCCGTGGTGTCACGTGGTACAAGGTGCCAGCTGAAAATCAGCGCTGTATGCTCACACTGGCGCATGCAGCACAATGCTGATCCGGCACCTTTTTTCTAGGTTGTGCCACACATAACATACGTGGTGTCGTTAATATTGTAATGAGTGGCGCAATGTAAATAAATTTTTTTCTTTCTTTCTATTTTGTCAGATAGGTGTTTTTTACTGGATCGGGAGTACTGTATTCTGTGTGAACTCGCCCATAAAACTACATACGCTAGTAACAAATACGTTTAAACGGAAATGTAAAACGGACGTTCTATGTGAACGCGTCCTTACACGATAAATAAATATTGTAGAAGTCATAATACGGTTTTGTTCTTAGTAGCTCAAAACCGTATTACCGCACATCGAGCTGAGTCTAATTCAATTGTTTTTCGAGAGCGCGTAAGGCTGTTTATGCGCTCCATCAGACCCATTATATTTTTTTCAAATAATTTTAAATCCAATCGTACAAATATTATAAATGCGAAAGTTTGTAAGGATGGACGGATAAATGAATGTTTGTTATTCTTTAACACAAAAACTACTGAACCAATTTCAATTCATTTTAGGAATATTCCAATTTGAAATTACTCAACACGTGTTACATAAAATTTTGGAGTTCAACAATTTTTATTAAAGAGCAGCCCAGCTTTTGCAATTTGATTCATCGGATCGACAGGATCATCGATACATTGAGTTGAGTTTGGAGTTCAAAGTTTCCATCCAGTGCGTGTTTACCTGTCCAGTGTGACCGGCCTCAGTGGCTAGATGCAACGGTGTCATGCCGTCGTCGTCTTGGGCGTTCAGTTTGCTGCCGTTCAAAAGAAGAAACGAACACGCCATCACAGAACCCTGGAAATATATACAACGTGAAAATGAAAACCGAAATAAAATGCGCGTGTCGGTCTTTTATCTTCATAGAGTTGACACAAGAAAACATCCCCCCCGCTCAAAAGCTGGGTACGCTCATGTCTTCCGATTTTAAAAGTACACAAACTTCTAAGAACAACACTAAGAACCTTGGGTATATAATTTAAAAGTTATCGAAGATGACTTTTGACTTTTGTCAAAACTTACAGTAAGAGAACGAAATTTTAAAAGGATTATTAGGATAAAGTGTACGTACGCTCAACACGGCCGCGTGCAGTGCCGTCCGCTTGTTTGCGGAGGGCTCGTTAGGGTCGGCGCCCGCAGCCAAAGCGGCGCGCATTACACACACGTTGTGCGCACGCGCAGCCCGGTACAGAACCGCGCCCGCCGAAAGCATCGACATGTCTTCCGCGCCTGGCAGACATTTTTAAAATCAGGGATAGCACAGGGGTCGCTTTTGCACCCTATCTCATAAGTACTGACTTAGTTTTCTTTTATTTCGTTGCAATAAAGTTAGTATCCATCTAAACGGCCAATTGGCTTAGTGGGCAGCGACCCTGCTTTCTGAGTCCAAGGCCGTTCGTTCGATTCCCATAACTGGAAAATATTTGTGTGATGAACATAAATGCTTTTCAGTGGCTGAGTGTTTATATGTATATTATAAGTATTTATTTATATTATTCATAAAAATATTCATCAGTCACTTTCTTAGTACCCTTAACACAAGCTACGGATAATTTTGGGGCTAGGTAGCGATGTGTCGTATTATAAAAAAATATTAATAATTGCTATTCAAGTCAACAACTTATTTATGGCACAGTGGTGAGTTCTGTGGCCTCATAAGTGGGATTTCTCGGGTTCCATCCAATTGGCAATTTAGGAAATTATAATTTTCTTAGATCTGGTCTAGTGGGCTTTTGCCGTACCCCTAACGGGTTCGCCTACTACTCACAAGCAAAAACTTTCATTTTACACCACAAAATGTACAGAAAAGCAATCACAACACAGCGTAGTATATACAACTTTGAGCGTATAAAATTTGGCGTGTATACATCTATCTATGGCATGTGGTAACATTCTAAGTGACACATCAATATTTACTCCTGAAAATTCCAAGTTGATAGATCCACCGGTATTAAACGCAGAGATTAAAGCAGCTGTTTCACATGCTATAGCAAAACGCGATAAAGCATTAGAAAACAAACAAGCTAATATGTCTTCGGGTATAAGTTGTTTAGCAGAAACCATCACGCTGTGATAATCATCAAAAGAGAGAAATACCACTTTGCTCAGACTGTTAACAGACGCGGCTCGGGTGTTTTCTGATAGTCTCTACGCTGACTCTGTTACGAGGAGAAGCTATCTTATATGCTCAGTGAAGAAAGAGCTAGCTAGCTATAATTATAGTTTATGGCGTATCGGTACTAACCCAGATCGTCATCTTCTCCTTCAGTGGAATCATGGTCTGAAGGCAAGCTGAGATCTACGGCTCGTTCACTGGCCAAATCAGTGCCTATTAGCAACACGGGACTCCCTTCAGACTTGCTGGAACTTTCTGATACTGTGAAGGAAAAAAAAAAACGCTATATACGCTAAGTTAAGTCCACACTACAACTCGAGAGTTAGCCTAGGTAAAATCACTAAACATAGCTGCACGGCATGGGCAGGAGACAATTATATCCCCGGGGCAAGGATGAAAAATTATCTTCTCCCACAGCTCTCAGACAAATGGATATAATATCCAAATAATATATGTGTAATAATAAACGGGGGTAAACTTTCGCTATTCTATGTTTATGTTGTTGCTTTAGCAGGTGGACACGTAAATTATATCCCTTCTCAGGGGATATAATCGGGGATATAACTTTTATCCCCTGTACACTGGCCGTGCTAGAAGTTTATAAAGCTAAAGAAGTAAATAAAATAAATACATAAATAAAGAGTATATGTATTTGAAAGCGAAATACAAAATCTATTTTCCTAAAATTTATGGCGTCGTTAAGTTTATCGATTATAATATGTAATTTTTATAATATTTCTTTGTAATTGAATACAGTTTGGACCGCGGGGCACGAATAACTAGTGGTTCTCCGCGCCTTCGTCCACGTTTGAACTGATAAGTAAATGTGTTCCATACAAAAAACACATTCTATGACACACCGCATTGCATCGTCCGCTTTTAGGCCGACTTCTAAGAGTGTAGCGTGATGTTAAATAGGTTATTAATTTCCCCAAGAATTGACCTATCAAATGCTTTTTAAATTCGCCTGATTATTGCGAAATTGAGGCATTCTAGAAAGTAAACTTTTATTTCACCCCTTAAGAGATGAATTTTTGATCATGGAAAATATATTTTATTACCAATTTGTCAACCTAAATACCAATTTCGGCGATAAAATGGCGTACTTTTATAACTTTCATCTTTTTATTTTGAGGTAAAATTAAAACATGTCAAATGGCCTTCTATTGGAATTGGACTATCACATACAAATTGATTTTCTAAAATCAACTAACTTGTAGCTACAGAACTAGCGTGTTAGCGCGACTATGCTTACTTACCACTGGTGTTGCTATTTGCATCACTTTTTTCATCCTTGATTGTTTCCGGCACAGCAGGTGGAACGCGGACTCTGGTAATAAAAAATATTTTTATCACCTCCTGAACTAAATTTGACTGAAATCTTACTGGCCTTTACAGTAGGGAAAATTCGATTGAAGGATAGCAATGTATATGGATGGATATGTAGATAGATAGATTTACAGTTCTTGAAATTCAAAGCTAAATTAGATAACTGGTTGGTAGATAGGTGTTATTACTCTATAAAATAATTCTTTGCCATGAAACATTATTCGTATTTTTAATTGTAGATTTTGAAATATTACAAATATAATAATGCTAACAAATTGCACATATGCCATTCTTATTTTAAATATATTGCAATTGAATGGTGAACAATATATATAGAATAAATTAATATAGATACTTTAGGATTTACATGTCGTAGACTGCGACTTAACGTGTATATATTACTTTTTAATGTTTTAAGCAAATAAATTAATTTGAATTTCAATATTTTTACCTCCGCCTAGCTCGTCGAACGGACCACCGCCTCCCATTTCTGAGGGGTGATTCCTGGAGGGAATCAGCCATGGTTGAGTTGACGATATTTTTCACAAACGCCAGCTTCACGTATTTTGCACGTATCCATGCTTCACGCACCGAACTGAGTGCAGATTATTTTAACGTTTTAACACTGTTATTGGAAATAATGCATGTGTATCACAGGGAAGATTAAAGATAGAAAAGAAAAAAAAACACAACTTTAGTTTATATATATATATATATATATATATATATATAATATATATAGTTTATAATAAATAAATATATTACGACAATACACACATTGCCCCCAAAGTTAGCGTAGCGTGATGAATAATTAATAATTAGTGAATTGTATACAGAAATACTTATAATATACAAAAAAACACACTGACACTGAAAAACATTTTCCAGTTGTGGGAAACGAACCCAAGGGCTTCGAGACAGAAGGCAGGGTCGCTACCCACTGCTCTAACTGGCCGTCTAGATAATTGAGGAATATTTTTTTAGTTAATTTAAGAAATTAGATGACTTTTTATAAAACTTACGTATCACATTCGGGGGAGGCCCTCCTGATAGTGGTGCCGTCTGTATTCGCCTCATATATTAAATTCACTATTTTATTCCCTAACTCTGCCATTACCTGTGCGAGCAAAGGGTAAAATGATCTTAAAAACTTTCCTTCACTAGTTTTAAATTTAACTGTACACTTAAAGCACTTTCATTACTCGAATAACTAATAAAGGAGTAAAATGTTTCAAGTTTGTATGTATGGATGTGTGAAGTTATATAATATGTTTGTATGTGAGTGCCCAAAAAATGAAAGAAATGTTTCAGGCTTCAAGTAGGTACGTTGCATTTATATAGGTTGGTACGAGTATATAATATGTTTGTGTACTTTTAAATGAACTGATTCTGAAATATGGTGTATCGAATTATATTATTTCAGATTATAAAAAGTATAGTTAAAAAAGTAATAATGTAGACACATTTATGAATCCGAAAATTAGTACATATAATAACATTGTTTTCCAGCTAAAAAACTTACCTTTATTATATCTGGCTCCCAGTCGTCTAACGTAAGCGATCTCACTTTGCTAACGTGAACACCCAAGGAGCGATGTATTCCCGAACATTCTAATGAAAAGGAAATGATTGCGTATGAAGGGTCAAAACAAAGGAAGCAAAAATATTGTATTTGGGTATACACAAGAATATTGTTTTAATATAAAAAAACAGCTACGAGATTACGAATGGTAGTGCAATGACTATAAATATACTTTTTTGTTTTATTTAAAACAAATAAAAAAATATTAAAACAAATAAATAAATTAAATGATTGTAATTGTTTTTTTTCTTTAAAAGATAGGTTTACATTATAAAACAGGTAAGAAAAACGGGTTTTATCAATACGAAGCTAAAATGATAATGGGCAGGAAACATACACCGGAGAACTGATGCAAGTTAGAGTTCCAATGTGCGGCGACCAGTACACTGCACTTTATACATGCAATAAAATACAATAAAGCACTACCTGCCCTTCACAATGTATCCTTAGAGCAATCGTTCTCGGCGCATTTTCTTAGATAATTATTTGCGTGTATTTTGCATTTAGCATCATACTAGAGGTAAGTTTGTAATTACTAGTTTACCTATGCACAGAGTGATCCCGAGATTAATACTGGCCCAACGTGGATTGGGACTGCCGCAGTCACAGCAGTAATTATTTCCAGGTATACTCAGCAGCTGTTCCCATATTCTGCAAAACATAATTTTCCTTCATACGCAACTCCAACTGCGGCAGTATGAAGCGGAATGTTACGTACACACGTAAGTACTTTTAGAAACAGGCTTGCTGAGAAGAAGAGCGGCACGGTGATAACGTATCTTGCGACAGGCGTAAATCTTGCAATCACTGCTGTCAAACGTCACTTTTGTTTATTTATTGTATGGAAAAGTGGCGTTTGACAGCAGTGATTGCAAGATTTACGCCTGTTGCATTCCTGTCGCGAGATACGTTATCACCCTGCCGCTCTTCTTCTCAGCAAGCCTGTTTCTAAACGTACTTAATAACCCTGCGGATTTCATTTAATTAATTATTTATTTATTTTTCACCAAAAGACATAACGCTAAAAAAATGTGTCGAGTTCGAATCCCAGCATGCAATTATAACTTTTCTAAGTTATGTGCGTTTTAATCAATTAAAATATCACTTGTTTCAACGGTGAAGGAAAACATCGTGAGGAAACCTGCATACCTGAGAGTTCTCCATAATGTTCCCAAAGGTGTGTGAAATAGACACTGTAATCATTAACAATATGTTCTTATGTAATGACCGATGACAGTCCCTTTCACATAAAGCCATGTGTGTGCATATGAATGTGTGTGTGCTGCATATACATGTGGTTTTCGCTGTGCCATAGTGATGCGTGACTCAATTTCAAATCAACCCAGCGGTTGTTATGGTTGTCACTGCGTATTTATATATTTAAATGGCGACCATGTACAGTTATTTGAAAAAGTATTAATATCTTGCAAAGTAGTAGAACAAAAGTAATTCGTTATTATGAATACTGTAATTCTCTTTCGGTTTACTTTCTCGTTTTTCCCCTCGCGACTTCGTCCGCGTATAATTCAACCTTCAAAGATAGACATGTACTATAGCGGACTTTTTTTTTGAACTTTTTGAAGGGAACAACTCTGTCATACATGAGTTTATCGAAACTTTAACCGTTTACACAGCGCATGCAGCGGAAGCTCTCAAAAGGAAAAAGAAACCGCGGTTTTTAAACATTTTTCATTACTGCTATGGGTCCTTTTGGTCTTATCGTGATTATATATAGCCCATAGCCTTCCTCGATAAATAGGCTATCCAACACTGATAGAATTTTTCAAATCGGACCAGTAGTTCCTGAGATCATCGCGTTCAAGTAAACAAACAAATTCTTCAGCTTTATTTTTTCAGTATAAGATTGGATATAAAAATAAAACGATGATTTACCTAATTTTCTTCATAGCAGGCGAAACGTTAAGCCTGTTGGTCGAAGACCTAGTGTCGTCGGGCACCAGCACCATCTGCGAGTCAGGGTTATCGCGGCTCTGGCCCTGTTGTATGGCCGACCGGATGCCATTCTGCAGCGCTGTTATCCAAGAGTTCAACATCTCTTCAGAGTCCGCTTGGAGCATGTGACTTCTGGAGACCAATAGTACGATGGATTGTTAAACATTTTATTATATATTCGGAACAAAGTTTTCAATCGCAGCTTAAAGGATTTAAATCGTAATAACGGTTTTTAAATATTATAATTAGTATAATTCATATTATGTGTTTAACTTTCAAAACGTGTAAAATAGATAGGTCTATGTGTGTTGGCTGGAAATTCATAATTAGGGTTGGATAATTTATGAGGATATAACTATAATATCTCACTCGATTTTGGGACTCTCGCTAAGACTCGTCACGCTGCCCCAACGCGTGTTAAATCACAATTAATCTTGTTATGAATATTCATATACATTAGCATTATTCAGGTGGGAGCTGCAAATGATATTAAAGACGTAAGAATTTATCTTTAAACTTACTTGGAAGGTGAGAGGACCTCAAAGCAGAATCGCCTCTCGCCATCAAGGACCGGTTTGACTGTGCATAACCTTAAATCTTCCTCCATCACCGTGACATTAAGTTCGCCAGTTCTCTTCCTAAAATGCGATTAACGGATTAATATGTGTCGACTTTTGTTACAGTTTCTTTCAGGTGACTTTTCGGGGCACGGATTTCACTGACACCTTTATAATAAGTACAACTTGTCATTATTATTGTGCGGCAATGCAAACATTAACTAATAAGTAACTAACTGACTGTTTGCATTCTTACCTACCGATTACCGCTGATGATGATGATGATGATACTAAAGATTCCGTTGATCCAAAAATTTTTGTAAAATGACAATCGTTAAAGTAATACAAATAGGACGACTATTATGGACTATACCTACCTATGGGGAATTCGCTTAGCAAACTTTAGATAGCGTTCGGTTGAACGAGCGTTTGTCACACAAGAAAAGACAGACATTTTATTGCAAAAAGAACAGTTTGATAAGCATTACTAACGATGTGCCCGCGGCAGATTTTGTTTAGGAAAGAATGTTTAAAACGAGGCTAATTAGGTCCATTTTACTTTGTGGTTTTAGTGTTTTGAAACTCGAAAACGAATATACAAATCACGCATCGTGTAAATTTCATTATAAGTAGTTCTGTCTCCCATTATGAGAGTTAGTTAAGATATAATTTAAATAAAAGGGCTTATTTTTAATAAAAACATATTTATAGATATAACTTGCAATACAGTCGAGCAAAATAATTGTTTTCCAACGTCACTGAAGTCACGATTCTTTTAGAATTAAGTAAAAGAGATAATAATTATGACTCATTCTACAAATAATTTACATAATGGCAAATATCTATTGCAATTAAGAACGATGCGCTTTGCAGCCTTTATTTGTTTGAATTCAGAATTTTGCAAGCCCTTATGAATACTTGGATTAGATTCCAAAATACAATATGGAGTTGTAAAAGTAGAAAAATAATATATAACATTTGAACGGTTTTGCAAATATTATTACTCATCAAAGCGTCACTAAGCAAGTCGATGCACTGGCATGCACTCACGTTCAGCGTTTACGATAAATCAATAAGCACATAAAGTACATCCTTGATAATATTTATTTTATTTCTTAGTTTATTATATACTGCGTAAATTATGTTAATTCGCGAGACCCTGACCTCTACTGCCGACGTCCCACTTAACCAGCCTTCAAACTCAAGCGTGACGAGCGCACAGACTGTAAACAAACAGTAAACAAGCTCAGCGATGTATGAGAAATATAGTCTTCCAAATAGGAACGTCTGTTTAATATTATGAGGACAGAGGCCGCGATAAATCATTTAATCAATATACTACTATTCTCATGACCTAGCTAAACATAAGACCTACAAAAGCTATAACATAAGACCTACAAGTTGCCAACCCGTCTTCTTCATACAAAAGGTATATTTTGATGGTATAATAGGTACACCAAAAGAAAAAGTAAATAAATAAAATATTTTACTTACATAATTAGGGATATGTGTATAACCGAACAAACACCAGTAAAGTAATTGAAATCATAATAAATATTGTGTTAGTTTTAAACAAAAACATGCCTAATTTTTCCGATAACTTAATAAATGGTATATTTTTAACTCACCTGTACACAAGCCGGTTGTCGTAAAGATAGAACCATCGCCTGTTCCACGTCTTAAAAGCATTAGAAGTCCGTTTGAACAAATACCCCTGCATCCGAGGCATGTTTTTTAAGCAAGGCGTGCTCAAAAGTCCGTCTCTATGCTCCCCCTCGGCGGCAACAGATTTGCAACTCGGCAGTACTGTATCCTTACTATTGACTATCGTGTGCCGGTTCTCCATCTCCTTGTCGAGTATTTTTGTATCGTTACGCATTGTTGCAATCTAAAATGTGCTCATTAGTCAATAGCTGGCATTAAATTGCTTTTAAACGATTAATACTTTCTTAATTGGTTAACGATATCAGAATACATAATTATTAGTAAATAGTGTTGGACATTTTTCGCGTTTTGTTTATTAATTGTAGGAGAAGAATTGCATTTTAGGATTCCGTACTAGAATGCGCCAAACAAACCCTAATTTGCTACATTTCTCGCCCGCCACATTAATAATACATTAACTAATAATGCCTATCGACTGAATATTTGGAATTGTTACAAATAATGCTTCTTCAACTTAAGGAAATAAATTGCAATAGCGCTACCGCTAACAATTTTAAATGCAGTATTTTTTAATAGAGGGGTCTAGGTTGGTATCATAATATAAAACGGCTCAATTGGTGCATTCTTAATAGTTTTTCTTTAAGCCGGTGCAGTTTTTATTGTTCTACACAACTCCTTCGCCTTTATATAGGAAGCAATACTTCGCAGAGCATGCTAGGAATGCTTCCAGCAACGTACCTGTGATGTACCCTGTGCCCATCAACCTCAGGTGAAGACAACCGGCCTTCAACAATGCTTATGTTCCGAAAACAACATTGCAAGTATACAGCTTGGCGGCAGAAATAACCATGGCGGTAATTTTATGAAAATTAAGCTTAATTTGCTATACTCTGCGAAAGGCAAGAGAATCTGTATGGTGTAATTTACAATTTTTTCAATCCTTATACTCCACACCAAACAGATCTTCGGCAATGTACTCTCTACGCACGTTTCGCTCCGAAACCGGAGCATCTTCAGGAGATGTTGACTTTACAATATAATTAATTGTTAAGTAAATTGTAATAATTGTTATTGTAAGAATATATCATGGATTTATGTATTACTTCCCCGGATGAGCTCTGGTCATGAAAAGCTCTACTGCTAATGTTCTTATGTGGCGCAGGTTTTAAAAACTACCTAAAGTGGTTCGTTGTTAGTACAACTTGTCATTCTAAATAACTATATAGGAAGAAACACTCGGTGCACGAGACGGACTCGCACTTGGCGATTGAGGATGATTGAGGCACATATACTACCTACGTGACATCATGCAAAAAGAAATATCGGTTCCGTTGATTCATGTAGTGAAGTAATAAAATATAGATTACCAGATAAAAAACAATCTTCTTGTTACAAAGTGTTTTTAAAACATAAACTTTGTTCTTATTAATTATTATAGACTTTCTAGGTGACAGATTTATAATAATCTGAATTGATTACCTACGATGCATCGCACTTTTTGAAAGAAGTGTACATTTAAGTGTTCGATGGTCTTTAGTAGCTAATGGACGTCCATTGCTGGATATACTATATACTGTAGGTATTTCTAAAATCCAAAAATAATTGGACTGAATGATAAAAAACTTTGAACCTTTCGGTTGTTTCTTCCCTGCGAAACTTGATGATGATTTTCTGGCTATTGCGACACTAACGCATAATTTCTAATTATGCGATTTTATATATACTTTAAAACATTTTTTTTCTTGCATTTAATTCATTTGGATCATAACCGTCTCGGATAAAAAAACGTTTTACGGCTGAGTTACAAACTCAGCTTTTCACTTCTATTGCGAGGAAATTCCTTGCAAATTTCCTCGCAATTCGATTCGCGGTTCGATTACCGGGTCAGAGCAAAAGTTACTTGAAAATTATATTTTACTTAAAAATTAAATTTCACACACACACTTTTGAAATCATTTAAAATACTGAAAAAAATATTATTTTAAAATGTTGTGAGCTGAAGCATTTTTCTTCTTTTTTGTTTTTAGATGTTGGTAAATATTCTTATTTCTCTTTTAAGTGCAATCATAACATCGTAGTTCAATTATTTCACGTCCATATTGCTGCAAATATACATAATCGTTTGTATGAGATCACGTTTTAATTGGTTTTGGTCCGTCACGTACGACGTAGCCTCTTTATTTATTATAATTGCGTATAAGATGACCCCTAAGCCTTAAAGGTTGCGGAAGCCTAATACGACTTGAGAAATATAATTGTGTATTTATTGGAACACGCTTTCATTTGCGCTGCCGTTTTAACTGTCATACGTACCTAACGTTTATATCTGAGCGACATATGTATACAGTTTGCTAATGGGTACCGAATAAATAAATAAATATTATGTATTAATATTTAACTTGAATTAAACCAGTTTGAGGCTTCCTATTTTTTTTTTATTAATTGTTAAGTAAAAAATAAATTAATACTGGAAAATACTCTGGCTATAAAAGGTTTTTTATAAATGAAGTAAATACCTATTCGTACATTAATATTTCATATACATAACAAAGCTATTTTATAAGAAGAACTAAAGTATAAATATAAGTGTAGAACATCGATCACTAATAAAAAGGTGTAGAAGTATATTTTATTTAAGAGTCTACACAATTGAAACCATACTCGATAATTTATTTTCTTTTTTGCGTATTTTTGTGTCACATCCGTCATAATGAATTAGAAATCATTTTATGAAGCCTGATTCATATAGATCGGATAAAATATATTAACACATCACAGATATACCGTACATAAACTGTCAGAATTATGATAAAATAAAAATATCTCTTTGGGGTAGGAAAATAAGATGGAAATTTATGTACCTACCTCTTCAGCTGTGGATTTAAGGAAGGGTTCCAAGTCCTCAGACAGATCCGCACCTTGATGATGGTAAGTGCTGCAGGCTTGCAAATATGACAGGAACTGGAACGAAATAAAACTTTTAAAATTGAAAATTAAAATGAAATGCATCGCTTTCGTAAATGAACATATCTGAAATTGAAAAGCTGAGAGAGCTTAATTTTCAAACATGTTAATTGTTGATGCCAACCACCTAAATAAAATATCACTAATACTTAATCGAGTTACAAAACATTTCAAATTTCAAATTACGTAGGTATACATCGTTTTTTTTTACATACACAAAGATTTACATACATTTTTTATATACATAAGAATCTTTTTAGATATGGACTATTTTTTCTTTTGCGACTTGCGATCCATTAACCCACTTGGCCTTGAATGTAAGCACACAAACGAATAACATGGTTGTCACCGCGTATATTTTTATGAAAACTTTGTACCTACGGTTATTTCTCCAAAAATTTATCGATCCCAGGGAAATGATTTGGAAGACACGATTTTACCATTGCCATTTTGTTTGCATGATCCAACTATGTATATGTTATTTCTATAATATAGGAACAGCCTGCCAACAATTTACAGAGCAACGTCACGGTGGGGCTAGGCCCTCTTACCTATGGGAGAGCCTCTGCCCAACGATGTGATATATAAAGCGGATGATGATTGACTAGCCTAGAAGTTAGAACACATTTCTTATTTAGTGTTCCGTTGTTAAAATTCATGTATACCAATCATCAGAGCCGACAAGTCTGCAGTCAATTTGCCATGCAGTCTGCATGGCAAATTCAGAAATAATTCAGATTTATACTCAACGCGGGACATCCCTTGTTGTGTCATAGCCTGTTAAAATGTTTGTGTGAAGTATGTAGTACCTTTTGATGTGTTTCAAAAGGTCGTAAATAATAATTGCTCGCTTTTGTGGTCCCTAGTATCTGAAGGTCACTTGTATCGAATAAATATTCATTCAACATAATCATCTATCATTGATCATTATCAAAAGCAAACAACAAACAAAGCGATTACTATGTGAAAGCACTTGAATATTCAAGTGGAAATGATAGCATCATATAACTCTTTTATGGGCCTTCCATCTAACTTTTCATAAATATAAATTAATCAAATAGAAGTGGAAATATAACTTATAAACAAAGCATCTATTTAAAATATTATTGTTGTCGTTTTATCTCCTCCAATAGCTCTGGGTTCTGGGCCGGACCGAAAATCGAAAGGTTGTATGTAGGCTTATATTGGTATCATCATCATAATTATATAAAATTATCAACCGATTACCGGCCTTCAAAACATTCTTGATTTTTTGCATGTAGTTGGCGTGTTTATTTCCATACCATAAGCTCTCTTTATTATTAATTTTAACTACTTTCAGTATAATAGAGTGAAAATGTTGCACGAAGACATATTTAACAAGTGCAAGATTATGCACTAAAAATCCAAAATTAAAATATATTTTCAAAATACTGACCTCCAAAATCTCAACAACCTAACAAAAACCGATAAAAAACAATTATTTTTTGTAAATTGCACTAAGCTTTTTTTTAAAATATTAAATACGTATTCACCCGTATTCAACCGTAAATAATAGCCACTAATCGAACACACAATTAACTGCACAATCCATGGTAATGTTAAAAAAAACATACGACACTTTTATTTATATTCGTAATATAATAAAATAGATTTGTACACAACAATGCGATACACCTGAAACGAACTGTCGCGTCAAGGTGCCGTAATCGGATTGCGAATTAGTCACTTGGACAACCTTGCGATTGGCGTGCCACGAAATCTATCGAGCATCGGTTCGCTGTAATCAATGACTAATCTCAGATACTGATTACTGACAAACTGTGATATTATATCGCAATGTTTTTATAATTTCAATATAATATTTGTTTATAGTATCTTCAAGTTGATAATAATCGTTTAAACTTCTCAGCGGCGTAGCTACCGTTAGAGTAGATGGGGCAGTGCCCCGGGGCATTCATTTAGGCCACCATGAACAAAGTTTCGTAAAGTAATAACTAATCAAAAAGGAAAATAGAAAACTACCATCTCATATTTTGCTTCAGGTTTCGGCCGTGGCTTGTTACAACCCTATAGACAAAGTCGTACCGCAAAGCGATTTCGCGTTCCGGTACAATGTCGCGTAGAGACCGATTAGGGCTGAGAAGGTATATTCGTAATAAAATAAAATAGATTTGTACACAATAATGCAATACACCTGAATCGAACTGTCGCGTCAGGATGCCGTGATCGGATTGCAAATTATTGCCTTGGACAATCTTGCGATTGGGTATGGGTTTAAAAAACCTTACATACTCCCTAACAGGTTAGCCCGCTACCATCTTAGACTGTCCCATAACTTACCACTGGGTGAGATTTCAATTGCAGTTAAGGGTTAGGTGGAATAAAAAGAAAAACATGAAAACTATTTGGCACTTTAAAAATTAACCCTTTAAGGAAATCACAAATTTTTTACACCTCTGGCTGCGTCACATAAACCGTTATGTGACAGGGTGCAACTGTGTTGTCACGGCATGACATTTAGACGGTCTCCTGGGTTTTGAGTTTTACTTCAAAAAATATAAATTCCTATTTTAATTTTTAGGGAATTTATATTTTATGAATTATTATTATATTTTCTGTATTGCCTTTCTTTTGAACCGGTGGGGGGCTTTGTTATCTATCTCCATCTCTATCTGTTCCGGCGTGTCCGGTGAGCCTACCGTAAAAGCGAATTAACATTCCGGTGTGATGCCATGTAGAAACCGATTAGGGGAGTGTAGTTAAAAACAAACATAACTCTTAAAAGTTAAAAGACGCGTGCCGGACATCGACCTCCAACTCTCACCCGAAATGGAGATCGAAGCTCTTACCACTTCATACAAATGCTTAGAAATCTATAAGTAAATGACGTCAAAGCGACCAATTTCGAGCGCAGCAATAAGAAAGTGCAACTCGGTCATTGGGCATACTACGAAAACATTTCGTTATGATTTACGAAGTTAGTGACGACGATCCATCATATGACTGTAAAAATCCATTAAATCCGTTCTCGTTTCAGTTCTTTGCCCCGAAAAACTTTGTGTACAAAAACAGCAGCCTGGAAATGACAAAACCTTTGTGTGCTCTTAGTAACGGTGATTCAAAAGTTTTTATATTTCACGTTGTTGTGTCGAAGTAACCTCCAGAAAAAGGTATTTCATAAAACTAGGCTACTCTTAATGATCTATATTATTTTTTTATACATTATTTTTTTTGTGTATCGACCCATTCGCGGCCCGCTACAGGGCACGGGTCTCCTTCCCACATTGTGAAGGGTTGAAGCCGTAGTCCACCACATTCGTCCAATGCGGGCATTGTCTTCACACACGTTCGAGAACATTATAGAAAACTCTCGGGTTTCCTCACGATGTTTCTCTCCACTGTTAAATCATGAATGAATGAATGCATGTATGTTATATATTATTTATAATCAGTTATGAATAACCATGTTATATATGATTGCTTAAAACGCTCATAACTCAGAAACAGACAACAGATGCCGTGCGTGCCGGGAATCGAACTCGGGCACGCAAAAGGAAGCTGAATGTCTTATCCATAAGGCTATCGCCGATTATGACTGACATTGCAAAGATTCGGCACAGACACACATAAACTTATCGGTGCAACACATATTTTGCGTCTGGAATTAAAAATGGAAGATAACGAAATGTCTGTGTACCTACTTTGTTAGTCTCCTTTGTGACTTCACAATAATCGAACAAAGTAAACCGATTATCAGTGGTCTTAAAACGTTTGCGAATTTCAAGCAACTAAGTCAGTGCTTAGAGGTACTTAAGGAGCGTAGGCGCTACTTCTATGTCTTCTTTAAATGACGTGCGGCAACAATTACGAAATTAGTCTCAGTTTTTGAGCTATAATAAGTCTGTGAAATTACAGTTTTTATTCTGGGGCTCGTGAGTGTTTTTAACATGTTCTCATGGTTAAAAAAACTTTTTGTGTATAAAGACTAATGTTTTGTCTTACAACTACTATTTTATTCTAAATATAAAATTCAAAAAAACATCTAAATTCATTTATTTAAAGTAGGCCTAATATAAGCACTTTTGAAGGCAGATTCTACCGAGAAGTAACCGGCAACAAACTCAGCAGTTGCTCTTTTCCAACATTTTACTATCTTGTATAGAGAGATGAAAGCGGAACCGGATGCTTCCAAGCGACATTGTCATTAGGAAATTCATCAATTTTATAGTAACCTAGTATTGGTAGGTCCAAAACTCCTTAGGAATCATATTATATTATACCTACTCAATCCCACAAATGACTTCTGTACCTTTCGCAGACAATATGCAGATGACAATAATTTATGACCATTTCTTGTAAGTCGACTGTTTATATCCACTTTTTGTTTATATAGACTAATACCCTGTCTTACAAATACTATACTATAAATATATTGTAAGGCTACTGTAAGTGATCAGATGAGGTCCAAGTCAAGCGCTAAGTTACCATTTATATAACTATATCAGTCTGTAGTTATTTTTATAACCTTAACAATCGATACACCCACGCAAGACGACCTGGTTTGTCGTAATGAGTTCATTCACTAATGAGAAAAAGGTGACGATGGACTTGGAAGCCATAGAAGACCTTGATTTAGTTCCTTTTGATTTATTTGTACTTATTCTAGTGACATGTAAGCCGGGATTTGGTGTTTCGTCTGTTTATCTGTGGATTTACAGTTAAGACTACAAAAAAAGCCATCAGATCCGATTACAATTAAATATTGCTAAAATGGTAATTTAATCGACTCGGCAAAGCTTTAATTAAGAGACGGCAAAGCTATCTTTGAAAATAATGAGTCGTAATACCTTGTGGGACCAACTGAGTTTGGAGTGTTAGAGACGTCAGAAATTGTGAAAGAACTTTTCAAATTTTATAATTCTACTGTAAAGTATCTATTATCACTTCGCAAACTTATAATAGAATTTTTATTATACGACGTTTCATCAATTATTTTTATTATAGTATTATATTTAAATGACTCCACTTTCTTTTATTATATAAATATTTAGCCTTGTAATGTAATATAGTTTTAAAGATCTAGTTTAGCATTTTACAAAATCTTGTTTGCTTACATATACTTACATTTATACTTTATATAACATTCTGTAACCTCAATTTATCATCATCATCATATCAACCGATAGACGTCCACTGCTGGATATAGTTCTTGTTTAGAGAGTTCCAAATTCCACGGTTTTGTGCCGCTTGAATCCAGCGGCTACCTGCGACGCGCCTAATGTCGCCCGTCCACCTAGTCGAGGGTCGACCAACGCTGGGCTTAAAAGTGCCGGGCTGCCATTCCAGCATCTTCCTCAATTACCAACCGAAATTCATAACCTATTATATCATCTCGGTTGAGAACTGAGACTACACAATATAAACAGTAGTTTGATGACCTTCATACATAATATCTGATTAAATTTATATCACATCGATTCAGAAAATGCCTGCAGGACGGTAGATAAGGTACGTACTGTAATAATAATATCTGGGTACAAAATATGTCTTAACCCAGCGTCGGCGCCTCTATAGAATAAGTCACGTCGATTGTAAAAAAGCAACAATACAGGTGTATGTTACGCAAACAACTGTTTGTATGAATTAGACGGAAATGCGTGTCTCAGTAGCACAGCAATGAACATAATTGCCGACACGGCTATCTCGCCGAGTATATCTTATATATGTGTTTGTTTTAAAGTGCGTTGCTCATTTATAACTAATGCAACATAAGTAAAAGTACATATAGATACTCCTAATACTAGTAGGTATAGGTTAAATTCATTAAAGGGTAATAAATTTTATATTATTTTATAACAAATCAAGTCATGAATATTTTCACAAATATGACGCCATACCCATCCCCAATCCAATCGTCACCTAGACCGAGGTAATTACTGTCTTCCGTGAGGCGTCCGTAGGCCGACAATTTGATTAGCCCCACGGATTATTTTTGATTATGACGTGATTATTACGGATTGCCTAAATAAGTAGCTTCTTATAAAGAATCCATCGATCTCAATATCATGGACTTGTGGATTGTCTCAAGAGTTCGTCTCAAATAAATAGTGATGATAGAGGTTAGGACTTTAGCAACTCTTTCGGGGAGAAAGAGTATAGCCCCCCGGTACGTCTAACTTTTTGTAGTTATGTGTCTTAAGCATAAAATATCACTTGCTGCATGCCTGAGAATTCTCCATGTTGTTCTCAAAGGCGTGTGAAATCTTCCAATCTACACATGGCGAGCTTGGTTTACTACGGCCTAAAACCTTCTCGTCCTGAGAGAAGTTCCCAGACGCAGTGGGCAGGTAATGGGTTGATTAAATAATGCTTACCTAGGCACACTAGGACTTAAGCAGCTAGCCATTTTCTCATCTTATACAAATAGGACAGAAAATTTTAGACTTAATTACTTGTATGTCAAGTCTCGAAAGCGAAGGCGGCAAACTTTTATCAGGGTAGCACAAAATAGGAAAATAATTCAGTAACTCCATAGATATAGTTCTTGATGACCTGCCTGTAGCGGTGACCGCTGTGGTTATAAGTGGAAGGTCCCGGGTTCGACTCCCGGGCTTCGGCAATTTGGGAATTCATAATTTCTGAATTTTCTCTGGTCTGATCTGGTGGCAGGCTTTGGCCGAAGTTACCGCCCTTTTGATAAAAACTTAGAGATTTAACGTTCCAGTACGATGTCGGGTAAAAACCGATTGTTTAATATAACTACAATACAAAAAATTAGCTCGTTACCATCTTAGAACATTATTATCCAGCTGGCGAGATTGCACTGAAGGGTTAACTTGTAGTGGAATCCGTACTAATATTATATATGCGAAAATATGATTGCTTGCTTTTCCTCACTAGATTTTTGGTATAAAGTTGAAAGGACGGAGAGTAACATAGCCTACTTTTTATCCCAGAAAAACAATCGGTTCCCAAAAACTCGGAAGATGAACGCAACAGCTAGTAAAAAATAAAACTAAACTCACGGTGGCCAATACGTCGTGTCGCTTGCGTGCTTGGAGCATGGTAATCTTGTGAACATGGTCCAGGGCTGTGTGCCGGAAACAAGAACGGGTGGCCAGCAGGAGATTCATCACTTCTTCCGCATCTGTGGGCTTGTGTCGCGACACCTGCATACACAGTTTATTTATTAATTAAACCCACAAAAAAAAAATGCAAACCCTCTTTTCACGGAAACCGCATACGATAACGCACGGGAGGGGCGAGAAGACCAGCTAGTCTATGTGCACAATGGACGATCAATCTCGCAACTGGATCGCTCAGACCCGATCGTCCTATACAACGAAAACCGAAATAATACTTCACAGCTTTAGAGGAACATTATGTACTGTCCCAAATTATTCTTCACAGGCTTTAGTGGAACATTATGACAGACAGTAGTCTCTGAGACTTATCTGTGAAAACGAAAACCAAATAGGAAATTTGAGTAAGCTGCCATAGTTTTACTGAAAGAATCAGAAGAAGAAGAAGAAGAAAAAGTCTTTATTGCACATACAAATATAAAATCAGGTTAACAAAAAAAAATATATACATCACATGCAAAATTATTATTCTAAAATGTGACTTTATTAGTACGTAGCGTAGGTACTATGTGCGTGTTGGTCTCTATCTTCAATAGGGTTGTCTTGCATAACGGGACAGTGGTGTATACTCACAATAAGTAACCATATGAAGTGAATGTAATAACTGTTTTAAAAATGTTTTAGGCAATAAAAAATTATAGTGTAAAACACCGTTGTTTGTTTCAATAGCTAGCTAATAAATAATTCAATTACCTACCTACCATTCTAGATAAAAACCTACTCGAAACCATATTTGATTTTGCATAAAGTATTTTGGGACAAGTATTTAACACGTTTCTGTTTAATTACCTGCGAGTTCCTATTTAAAGCTATGTCCAGATCATTAGAGATTTTATCGAAGTGATGTTTGCTCTCTTTCACACCCTTGATATCTCTGTAAAAAACATGCACAATTACATTGTGTCAACAAAGCGTTAACAGTTGTTTGAACTTAACCATTATCAATAATTATAATTACTATCAGTGTTGTATATGACTACAATGTTTTAAAATTAACTTTATATATTATGTTGATAATAATCTTAGTCATAAATACATTTTTTTTTTATTGAAAACCTGAATTTTCATCTAGTCGTACTCCTTCAATCTTAACTCATTGATTTTTTTATATGTTATTTAGCTAAGTTTTTTTATAATAAGCCACGAATTATAGTTCTCGCGATTTATTTTACACTATGCACTAAACAGAACTAGATGAAGTTTCCATTTCTATAATTATTTGGCCGATTGGCGTAGTGGGCAACGACCCCGATTTCTGAGTTTAAGGCTGTGGGTTCGATTCCCACAATTCGAAAATGATTGGGTGATCATCATAAAATTTTGCTTGTCTAGGTATTTTTAAGATTCTGTATATTTGAAATATTTATGTTTATTGTATTCGTAAAAATATTCATCAGTAATTATTTAAGTGCCAATAAAACAAGCTACGCTTACTTTGGGCTAGGTGGCGATGTGTGTAGTCGTAATTAAAGAAAGTACCTATAAGTAAGTAAGCTGTCGAAATCAAAATACCATAAAAATCTGGTTGGTGATTTTTTCGTAATTCCGTTACAACCTTGTCAGATAGGCTAACAAAAAGACAATAGTTCTGATACCCATTGCTTACGTTTAGACTATATCATAACATAAAGTTAGACCGAAAGCATACCCCTGTGAAGATGGAGGCGGATTTATGGCCATAGAAAGATACCAAATCAAATGAAAAATGGTGGATGTTAAATTGGATTACTATTTCGTAAATTGACTTCCCTGGATCTTTGAAAAGAACGTTAGTTACAGAGATATTGCAGGAATTTTATTCGTTCAGTGAATGCACTATAATATAAACATTACTGTTGGTCTTCAGTAGTAAAATCTAAATATAAACTTTTCTCCCTATAATTTACGACACCAAGTTTATTTAAGATGACAGGTAGATTTATAGCATGATACACATTTCCTGTAATTTATACTTGACAGTGCATACAAGAATGAAGTCAGTACACTGAGTTATCTATACTATTAAAATCGAAGCATCTGTTTTTTTTTCAATGAGATAATCTCTAGAACTAGTAATAGGTTCAGACAAAAACTTTTTCGTATATAACAACCGAATTTGTGAGGAAGCGTATGGAATGTACGAAAGCACATCTTTTTTTTAATTAAAATGATAATACTGAATTTCACTTTTCATGATTTACAAAAATTCCAGACCCAAAGTGGTTAAATAGGGGATGGAATATAACTTAACCAAATGTGTTAATGTCAGGACATAAGAAGAAGAACATCATCACAGATCTTGAAGATGGCTATTTAACATTATGCCCTATGAGCCTATGAAAACAAAGTTATAAAGTGCCGAGGGTCCGGCGACGCGGTTGTTCAGGTATGTTGTGTTTCTACACGATATACCTGATCCCAAGAGAGTGAAAGTTTTTTTTCATAGAACATGCAAATGCAACACAAAAGCAAATAGAATATCTTTTTGCAAAACAGTTCTATTTTCAGTCTCATATTGGTTTGTGTTTTTTACATTGAGTTGAGATAGTAATTATATTAAGTTTAAGCTAAAACTACTGCATTGTTGTGTTTGGGAGCCCAGTGAATCTCATTAAAACCAACCTAACATATTCTTAAAATAGTTTTTCTCTGTATCCAGGGTTCCAATAAAAACATTTTATGAATGAAAAAAGAATAATCAAGCTTTGTTTTATTATAACATTGAGCAAGATACAAACATATTCGTAAGTGGCCCAAGATCCATACTGTGCTGGTCATTCTCCTTTCAACCTAGTTGAATTCAATGGCTTTGGCACAGAGGATCTGTTATAATGCTTTACTTCCGTAGTAAGAGAATGTGTTGTGACAACAGTAATCTTATCTGCATCAAATATTTAAATGCTGGTTAAGATACATACACTTTGATAAAAGCAGTGAGATTCTTGAGTATGGTCCTGGAGGCTTGGTCCAGCAATATGGAATGGAATTTGGTCATCTCCTGTAGTGAATGAATCATGCGATTTAATGCTGACAGCACAGTTGAATCCTCTGTGAAGTTGCTGCTCATGTCCCATAATGCGTTTGTGAATGTGCTGGAGGAAAAATACAGATTATTGTTCTGTGGTTGGACGTATACAAAATATATATGAATGTGATTTTTTAGTGGCCACCTAATGCCTCCAGAAACCATGGTGCATAGTGCATACACAGAGAGACACAGGAAAGTTTAATTGAATTAGGTTTTATTTTTATTGCTATTGAACAACTGGAATATTTCTTTATTCAAATTTGCATTCTTTAAATGCACATAATATAAAAAATGTTTACATGGTAGTGGAAGAAAAAACCCACAGCAATCTGAGCTGAGGTTTTTTTTTAATCACTATCTCACATTGTCATCTAAAACTATAAGACTTTCCTACAAACTTTAAACTTTTGAAGAGGCAACTTCAAGATTTCAACTAGTAGGTTGTAGTAAAATTGGATATGAATTGCTAATTTTATGTAGTAGTATTGCACTCCAAGTTTTATTTGCTTCTAATGGTCAAATTATTTATTGCAGTCACTTTTTTTCTTTTACTTAAGAAATTATATGATTATATATTAATTATATATTAAGGCTGTCTATATTACCCTGTTTTGTCTTTGCAAAGCACAGTCAACCAGATTTGTTTTTGAATTATTTTGCTAGAATTGCATTGGGTAAGTTACACATGTTATAGTAATAGTATTGATAAATCATAAAATGCTAATCGATTCTATTTTTTGTTTATTAAATACAATAGTATAAGTTTAAGCTTTGTGTTGTGTATTATTTCTATCATTTGAGAGATGAGAAATAAAATAATATAAATAATTACCAAAAAAATTACAAATTTAATATTCATTCCTATCATAGCAAAAAAAAAGACTATTTAGCATGAATAATAACAACAACAAACTTACCTTCTATGACTCATGTAAGTTTTTCCTGACTCTATCATAACAGAACATGTCTTCAAAACTTTGTCGAGCTTCTGCTCCAAAGCCTCAATGCTAGCTTCTTCAGTTTCCAGCTGCTCCCTATAACCGCATGTTATACGATTTATCACTTGGTAAACAAAACACGTACCGAATTTCACTTTCTATTTACAATAAACTTTCATCAAATAATCACTACCTTACCTGAATTTAGGGGAGTCTCTTAGACATTCATCAAAATCTATTAAAGGCTTCATCTTAACTGTTATTGTGTGTATACGTTAGATGTTTAGGAGCAACTTTTCATTGTCCTCTGTTAATTTCGCTATCGACTAATCAAAAAATAATTAGGAATATGAGGAAACGAAAATCACAATCCAAAACCATTACCAAACTGTTAAATTACAACACAGATAACAAAAATGGTTCCTTCTTTTCAAAGACAATGACAGCGTCAGATGTAGTGTTAAAATCTGCTGACGTGAGGGTTGCAAATGAAAATAGTTATACAAAAAAAATTGACACATGACATTGACAAATCAAAGTAATATAACATCTAATCTGTGTCAGCGTTGTAATGAGAAACAAAAAATTTGAAATCGTGTTTTTCCGCGGATTTTGTAAAATAAATGGGTTTTTTTAATTGAAGATATTATAAATCTAATGAAGGTTTTTTAGGAGCTCTCTAATTGCAGCAATTATGAATAGTTATGATTAACACCAATCTCCAAGTCAATAACAGTTATTCGGCAGCGTGCATACAAAAAAGCTAAATAGCACAAATCCGGTTCGGCATTTGTCTGGCTCCAGTGATTTAAAAGAAAGGTAAAAGAAGAGAGAAGAAATGAAAAAAATTGGCGAGAATACGAGTAGCTCTAAGTCATCAGAAGAAAGGAAGGGACTGCAAAATGATCATTTTCTAACTGTTCTCCTCATTACCCTTGTGATACCGTTATCAATGTCAATGTGGATAATTAATTTAGTTTATTCGAAATTGATATTAAATACTGAAGGTTTTGATGGTAAGATTTTGCTATGCATATTTTCTTCATAATATTTTCTATATTAGTTAGCTAACAGTTGATTTGGATGATAACATACATGCTCTATTATTATTTAATCATATTCAGGAGCACCTACATACGAACCGAACTGGTCTAACTGACCTAGAATAAATGAGTTTTGGTTAAAATAATTATAAGCTCTGGTAATAATTTGTGATGCATGAAATGCAACATCATTAGCTGTGGGAATGATATTTATTCCGCAAAGAAACCTACCTGTCTAAACAACTGCAAAGTTTAGCAATCTATAATTACTAATGTAATGTAAAATAACTATAGCAATCTACAATTACTTAAAACATATTCAGGGTATGTCCGCAGCTAATTGAATTTGTTCAATTGCATAATGTGCTTTTTACAACTTAATCCTAGAAGATTGAAATAAAAATTTAAAATTTTTCAGAACCGGTAGTGATTGCACCAACTAGATGGTTGACTTCGTGTGTCTTACCTATCACAGTAGCATTATATGGATACAGAAAAAAGAGTCTTAACATTAGTGGAGCACTACTTGGATTAATTGTTGCTTTTGTTCTTACTCTTTCTAATTACTGCTTTCTAATAGACTTGCTAGTTTTCTTCCTATCTTCTTCAAAAGCTACAAGGTTTAAACCCCATCTAAAAAAGAAGATTGAAGAGGATTTTAAAGAAGGTATATCTTCCATTTTAAAAATATCTTTTTTTACCAATATTTTAAAGATAGGTTAGTTATTAATAAGATTGTTTAAAATTGAATGACAAATTGGCAGAGAAAATAAAAGGAAGTGAGCAAAGTGGCTGGGGTATACCTTTGGCCCTTGACATTTTTTTGTTGGTCTCAAAAGGGAATACTTTATTGCTGAGTCTGTAATAATCTGTAGTAGTGCCGAAGCTTGAATAGATTTGAAACTAATTTAGTGATTAAATCATTATTTATTACTAAAATTGGTCCCAAGCACTAGTTGAACGCAAGACCTCCAACACTTCCTAGTGCCCAGTGCACCATGTTACACATGATAAATTAGGAACAAGAATTTCATGTTATTGTTATCCTTGTGGTTACTAAAGGATTTCCTGTCCATATTCCTGGCCAAAACTTTCCAGCCCAATTTATGACCTTTCATTTTTAAATATCAAGTTGAAATCCTATATGAAATTGAATTGTAAGTAATTGTCATTTTTGAATTATGTATTGTCACTTCAAATACCAATATCCTTATACACTTAAAATTAATGTTGTCTTAACATTTGCACAGTGACTAGCATCTATGTATTAAACACTAGATGTTAGACCAAATGTTAAATCTACTACTTGTCAGTTAAATAATTGAAAAACACATTAAGTTTATTCAGGTATTGCTGATTTGTTGTTGTAAAGTTTACATGAATTGTATTGGGTTGCATGCATTAAGCATATTTCCACAATACAATTGCACAAACAAATGGACAAAAGACTGTTGGAGATTTTATTTTTACTTATTACAGATATGTTCGCTGTGACAAAAATAGTGTTTGTGTGATATTGTTTTGGTGTGTATTTACTCATTGTGTTTGATTTAGTTATTCTTTTCAACCCATCATACTATGTCTTCCAGGTGGTCAAAGAAATTGGATTCAAGTACTATGCAATGGAGGCATGGCTACTCAGCTAGGACTTTTATATTTGTTAGATGTTGGTGCTTCAGAGAGGCCGATAAACTTTTTGAAGGATTATAGAGCATCCTGGTTGAGTATTGGTATTCTAGGTAAGTATTTTATTGATTTAAATTGATATGCTATTTAACATGACTTTTTCTCTATATTTTATGGAATAACACCAACATAATATGTTTTATAGTTTCAGAATAGATATGTCTAGTTTCAGTCACAATATTAATTTTCATTTTCAGGTGTGTTTGCATGTTGTAACGGTGACACATGGGCTTCTGAACTAGGCACAGTCTTAAGTAAATCTGACCCATACTTAATAACAACAGGGAAAAGAGTGCCTAAAGGAACAAATGGAGGGATCAGTGCTATTGGTACCTTAGTCAGCACTTTGGGAGGACTTGTTATCGGGCTTGCTCATTACTTAACAATTTTATATTTTGCTGACAGAATGTTACTTAATTATGCACCTCCACAATGGCCTTTAATTATATATGGAGCATTGGCAGGTCTTTTTGGTAGTCTAATAGATTCATTGTTAGGTGCGACTTTGCAATATTCAGGTGAGAATAAAAAAAAAATATTAAAAGTTAAGCCTAATGCTGAATACAGATGATAACAAATGAGGGCAAGCAAAAGTCAATGAATGAACATAAAACTATAGAGATGTTCTAAATGTATAGAAAGTAAAAGACCCTCTTCTCATATTTGGCCGTGCTACATTATGCACATAGCATTCTTAATCAACTGAATCGGAAAACATTTTGATGTACCAACAACAAGAGTATGCACATTATGACCCAAATGTTGATGCATCTTCAATAAAGATTTACAGTAGTGTTGACCATATTTGCATGGTTACAGTTCTATGTAATAACAGTAGAATTAATAAATAAATAAATAAAAATAATATTATTTAATTATTATTTATATTTATTATTTATTTATATTTATAATTTTAACAAAATATCACCAATTTCAGTTAAAATCTTAATTTGTTTCCTTCTTATTCCAGGTTTGGATAAAGATGGAAAGATAGTATCTCATTCCAGCTTAAGTGTAAAGCATATAAGTGGAAGAAACATTCTGGATAACCATAGTGTTAATCTGTTATCAACAATTATTATGGGACTACTCATGCCAACAATTGTAAAGAATTTATAATAGTTGTTTTATATGTTTTAATTTATTCGAATATATTTTATCAAGAAAGGTTTATATGTTAATATGAATTAACACTAAGTTTTAAATTATTTTGAATGTTAAATTGTAATTTTTAATAAATTACTAAGGGAATTAAGTACTTAAACTTGAGCTTTATTTCGAAACAAATTATTAAATAAGTTTTTAGAGAATACTGCTGCATCGAAAAGAGTGTGATTCTAAGATAACTAGAAATCCTAGAAATAACCTGCTTCATTACACATGAGATTAAAAAAGGCGACTTTACACACTCTTATAGTGTGCAAATATTGGTCCCGGTTATAGTCACTTGTGATGATAGTCGTTAAAGCCCACCAACCCGCATTGGAGCAGCGTGATGGGTCAATGCTCTAAAAGCGTATCCTATTAGAAACAGACTGCGGATGATACAAGATGATGTGATGTAAAAAGAGCGCTACCAGTTAAAAATTAAAGTACTAGTCTAAATGATGTTAGATATTGAGCCCAACTATTAATTTATTTGTTAGTCCTTTTCTTCAAAGGAGAACGCTTTCTTTAGCTATTTTAATTTCGTATAGAGATTTGTGCACTTTGTTTTAATATGATAATCTTTTATGATATAAAGGACGTATTTAATGATAGGAGGAAGAATTGTAACTGAGTCATCAGCGACGAAAATGTGTAAGGCGGCTTATTTGTAAGCTCTCTGTGACTACACCAGAATTGGGCACCACTGGCTAATTTAATTTAAAGTAACTAACAACTTAGTAAAAATGTATTAATGAAATAGTTGGGCTTGATTGCTAAAATAACAGCACAGGCCACAAATAATATAAGCACCGGAATGGTACTAAAATAAATTCTTTACCCGAAAATACTCATCACCTAACAGTCTTGGCCCGACCCAGGGATTCGAAACCAGCCAATTATCACTAACATATTATAATGTTTATAACAAGTAATACTTTACAAATAATTAATCACTCAAATCGGCCTAGAAATCTTGTATTGATCTTGTATTGGAATTACCTCTACCCTCCATAATTGGAATTTAATTAACCGCTGCTAACGCAAAGTCATAAGCGCCAAGCGGTCCATAAGGTCTCTGATAGTGATGTCTATCTATCTCGCTCTAGCATACGGTTGTACCATGTTCTTGCACTGTCTCATCTCATCGCCGATCTTTAGTTATATATTATATCTATGATACACAAAAATAAAATAAAAAAATATTAAATACATTACAAAAATCAATTTGTTTAATTAAAAATTACAATTCTAGTTTTTGAATCTCACATTGACAACAAAATTATTTTGAATCTACTACCAACGTGACAAATTGCCACCTGACACTTCAAAGCTGTCTGTCAAAGTGTGAAAGTGTCAACTGTCAATTTACTGCTCAATTCGATTCGAGCTAAACATTTCTTTGTTTACGTACAAATTCATAATAAAAAAAATTATGAGTCATTTAATTTGATACCATATATTTCGATGATACAGTTATAGGAGCGTTGCATTAGTTGCTAGTTTTATACAGAACTTAGGTACTGCTACATTTATAACGGTGTTATGATTTTAGCCTAAATGATGGCACTGCCTGTGGAAGAAAGTTCAATGTTAAATGATGATATAGAAAATGATGTCACAAGCAGTCACAGAAACCTAGTTGTTAACGAAAGAGGTAATAACTATTAGTTATTGATAATACAGCACTTACAGTATTTATTACTGCCTTTGTTTGTAGCTAATTAAAATGTAAATAGATCATTATTATTTACCTATATGTTAGCCAGCAATGATAATTCAGCGATTCTTGTACAGTGGAGCTGAGATAATTAGCTTATCTATCAATATAATAGTGTAGTCTGGTTATTACTATTCAGCAATAATTTTCATTCCTTGTTAACATTAAATGTACATACCTACAAAATGTATTGTTAAATTTATAGATTTTCCTGCATCGTTGTAGTTCAGTGAGAATTGAAATTTTTCCATGTGGAAATTGTATGAATAGCATGGAATATTGTCCATACAAGTTTTATTCAAATCCAATGCAAAATATATATTCCTTATCTCAAGTAGGTAGATACACCCCCTAACAGGCTTTTTTGCATATTGATGTGACTGTTTTTCTGAATCACTACTGGTAAGGAATGCTGTTTCTACTGAGAAGAAACTGGCACTTATAGTACTTGTTTGATAGTGATATTTATGGAGTTACATTATTTCGGTTTTACTTTTAAAAATTTGTCATAAATAAAAAAATAGGTTTGCAATATGGAACTTCATAATATATATGTAAATATCATTTATTTGGCTGTCCTTTAATGATGTTCACACAGGAGAAGCGTTTTAGAGTAAATGTGGTAAAGTAATGAAGACTGAGATTGAACAATATGACACTGATAATCACATGTATTACTGCCATAATTACTCTCAGTTTTATTATTATTGTGGTTGCAATTTTTAATTTTTAAAAATATCCTAAAAAAACTCATGTGATGTAGCCCCATAGTAAGTTCATTCATCATATCAACATAATGTCCGCCCACTACAGGGCACAGGACTCCTCCCATAAAGAGAAGGGGTACAAGCTGTAGTCCACCTCGCTGGCCCAGTGCAAATTGGAGGACTCCACACATTTGAGAACATTATAGTGAACTCTCAGGCATGCAGGTTTCCTAACAATGTTTTCTTTCACTGTTGAAGCAAGTGATATTTTTAATTCTCAAAATTTGCATAGCTTAGAAAAGTAAGAGGATGCACTCCTCTTACTTTTCTAAGTTATGCAAAGTTTCTAAGTTACCTGGGAAGTCTCTAAGGTCTAAGGTATCTAAGTTATCTATCTAAGTTGTCTGGGATTCAAACTTGGCCCCCCCCTAAAGAGAAGTTGAAGTCCCACCCACTAGGCTTTCAAAGTTCATTCATTGTATAGTATTCTTAATAATAACTGATAATTATAATGATAATAATTTGAACAAAATTTTGTCATTAGTTGAAGAGACAACAGGATGGATCAAATGTCGAACAGTATTGGGTATCATGGGCTTTTTTGGCTTTGCCAATGTATATGCTATGAGGGTAAATCTCTCTGTAGCCATTGTAGCAATGATAAATTCAACAGTACCACTACCTTCAAATGACTCCACATTAGATGTATGCCCATCTACTGGACCCAGTAATACAACAATACCAACAGTGAGTATATTAATATTCTAGATCATCCGCATCATCATCCTGTCAGTTAATTTCCCACAGGCACAGACCTCTTCTCTCTAAGGAGAGGGAGAATTAGAGATTTAGACCCTCCACTCTGCTTCAATGCTGCAGATGGGCTGGCTTTTGTTCATTGTTGATAGCATGCAAAAGCAGTGTAAAGTCCATTTGCTTATATACGGTGTTGTACCGTTGTGCCTTGCCTTCTTGGCCCGTGCTGCATTTTGTCAAATACCCCGCTGCGCTATCAAAGGATGACGCGTGCGGCGTATATACGCTGGAGAATTTGGCATAATATATCGAAGTTTCATCCGTACAAGTAAATGGTTCTGTTTTTTTACTTTGGCAGAAGATGTTTTTTCGTACTTGGTGTAGTAACTAAGTCAAACAGATGTTAATAGATATCGATATTTTAGTATGGATTTAGAATGTAATGACGTTGGATCCTTTATTATAAAAAGGTACAAAATGAACCCAACACTTTGCGTGATGAAAAATATTGTCTATTTCACTTCTGTATATCTATCTTTTATTCAAATTTTCCTTTGAGTTGTCTTTATTATTTACATTCGTATCTATCATAATACCTTAAAAATATAATGGAATAACAATTTACTCAACAAAAAAGTCACACAAGCTACTCATAAAACGCCAAATATACAAAAAAAAGTCTCCTGCCAGTGTACCAACACTATAATTGAAACTAAATTCATATGAAGAAAAAAACAGAAAAAAACTATAATTGTGGTCAAAGTACTGGGTTTGATTCCTTTGAATTCCTCAATCAGGTCTTGTCTGGTAGAGGTCTAGATACAAATACTCGAGCCTTATTCCTTCAGTTCTGCATGTTTCAAACTTGTACTATCACTTTCCAGTTAAAGTTATAGTCAAGTCATAGAAAATAAACTTGTCATAACTCATAGATTAAAAGAAAATCCTACAAATTAAAATAAATAAATTTAAAGTATGTTATGTATTTATATTTTAAGAGTATTCATTCTTTTTTTCCTGTATTATGTAATAAAGGTGTTTAAATAAATGTTTTATTTTGAAAATGAGTTCTCTAACACATTTGGATTGAGGGTGAATGAGGTAATATTATCTTAAACAATGCTTTTTGTTTACATGCTTTTATGTTCATTACAGAAACAAGGTGATTTCAATTGGACTGCAGAACAACAAAGTATAATATTAGGATCATTTTTTTATGGATATGTTTTGACACAGGTAAGTTAGGTATAGTGACGGTTTTGGTGACTTAGATATATTGATTGAGAGTTTAAAGTATTAGTTAATTTAATCAATAAACATAATCATTGAATTTTTTTTATTTTTTTTTATTAACGATAGGCCAGCGTTTGACGACAATCATGCCCGTTAGAAAGCAATGATGAGGTCTAGGTTGGAGCACGCTTGCCTAGAAAAAGCCTATTCGCTCTAGCCTTAAAGGTACTCAAATTATACGTGGCAGGAAACACAGTTGCCGGGAGGGCGTTCCACATCTTAGCGGCACGTATCAGAAAACGTTTCGTGCGTGTTGATGGAATATCAACCACATAAGGATGCCACCGCTCACGGTGTCTCGCTGTCAATCAATTATTTATTTGAATCAATTATTTCCTCAAAATAAATGAAAGAGCTTGTGAACTAGAATGCCTATTTACAATTATGTATTACATTTTAATACTGTGTAGAAAATTTCAAGGCTAAAATTTAAAAGTCCTACATGTGAAATCATCGTGAGAGATTAATTTCAATTCTTATACCAAGAAATACTTGGATTTTATCCTCCGGTACATCAATAATTACACTGATCGCTAATAACTAGTTGATGTGGGAATAAATATGACCTAGACATAACAATTGCGATAATTTTGTTAACCCATGTTATTAACTATATAATTTATACCAAAATTTACATTTCTTTGCTTTTATTGCGAACGTATTGTTATTACAGCGAAGCTTTTTGGATTTATTTTGTAGATTCCAGGAGGACGAATAGCAGAAATATACGGTGGTAAACTCGTTTACGGCGTCGGTGTTTTATTGACGGCAGTTTTCACATTACTCAGCCCAATAGCCGCGTACACAGACTTTAAGTTGTTCATTGCTGTGCGCGTTCTTGAAGGTTTGGGCGAAGGTGTAACTTACCCCGCCATGCATGCAATGCTTGCGCGATGGATACCACCCTTGGAGAGGTCAAAGTTTGCGGCTTATGTTTATGCAGGTCAGTGTTCTTATTTGTTGTCCGCGTCATAGTTAGTTTGCTACTGAACTTACTGAAACCCGCTTGCGATGGTACGGTCATATGATGAGTCGAGCTTATTACCGTATTCCTAAAACAGTTATGAATATACAAGACGGAAAAAGAGTCAGGAGGTCCGATGGCGACCACTAAAAACCTGGCTATAAACAATGAAAGATAACATTAGAGCGAGCAACATAATAGAGGAGAAATACTAGGAGGGCTGACCTCAAATAAATTGAGATAATAGCCAAGAGAAATGAGAGAAATCATAGTTAGTTTACCAAATCGATTGAGATTTGTATTGATAGTAGGTACAAGATCATATGAAATGCAGACGTTTCATATAGACTGAAACAAATTAAGGCATACGCATACAGAATGTTTGGCCCCGGCTTTCGCATTCTGTGTCATGTTTCTTAGTATATAACAATTCGCCTTTGCTATCCATATTCTTCTTTTTCGAGTTTCTGTTAAGGTTTTGAAATAAGTTGCATTTCGACCGTTAGCAATTTATTGTGACCCCCCCTGTAAAAACCAGTGTATGGAAACTGTGCTATGAGGGAGGGCCGTGTCTAGCAGTGGGATAGGCTAAGAATGATGAATATTGTAATTTACAGTTGAAATTTCTTCCTAGGCTCAAACATAGGCACGGTAATATCATTGCCGATATCAGGTTGGCTTTGCACACTGGAGTTTGGAGGAGGCTGGCCTCTCTGTTTCTATTTGTTTGGAGGGCTGGGTGTGGTTTGGTTCATTGCGTGGATCTTCTTGATATACGACACGCCTCAAAGACATCCAAGGATATGTCCTAAAGAAATTGAATTCATCACTCAAACGATTGGGCCGCAGGTAACGTTGTTATTTTGTAAAAACATTGATATTCAATTGTGTATTTATATAAACTTATAGCTTTCCCACGCGACTAAATTGTGTAATATAATATTATAGCTTTCGCACGGGACTTTGTCTGCATTTATTTGCTTCTGAGCTAAACAGTGTCCTACGATTGTTTTCAGGGTGTTAAGTCTGTTTACAAGCTATATCTATGCAAAATTTTGTCAACATGCTTTTATGCCGTAGATTACCTATCTACCTACTAAGTTTATTGCTATCAATCCCGCGGGAACGGTCCCCGGGTGATTTTCCAACTTACCAAATTGTATCAAAACAGCTGCATTTGATACCGGTATACATATTACGTACATATCATAATGATTGTAAAAAGCTCGCTTAACCGCCTTGGAGCATCGTGTTGGTTTTAAACTCTAAATCTGTGCCCAGCAGTGGGACGCTAATTGGCTGAGAGTGATGATAATAATAATAGAGCAGACATAACCTCAGTTGTGTGTGTGCTAGCAGTGATCCCAGATAGGCAAGAAAATAAAATAAAATTGCTTTGGAGGAGGACGATTTCAATTCGACTGTATGTTTTTTTTGTATTTTTTTCGTATATTATCCGCAATTCGCTATTTGATAGAAGACAATATATAAGTACACTTTAATTGTACACAACATAAATATGAAAAAATGCAAATTAGTTAGAAGGTACAATATGGCGGCCTTATCGTTACATAGCGAAGATAAAAATAAACTCATAACTAAAAGTGATAAATTAAAAATGTAGTATTTATTATATGGATGAGGTTAGAAAAATCTTCTCCATATTAGATTCTCAATTCGACTGTATGTTTATTTTGTAAATTTTTGTTATGTACTTATGAATTAAGTACTTATCCGCAATTCGCTATTTGATAGAAAGGAAGATGTAGGAATGAATACCCTTTTATTGTATCTACCTACACAACATCAATATGTAAAAGTGCAAATACTATACTCGTAGAAGATACAATATGACGGCCTTATCTCGACATAGCGAAGATAAATATAAATTCGTAACTAAAAGTGCTAAATTATTATTGTAGAGTAATATGGTTAAGGTAACAAAAGACACTAAGAGTACCTAGAATTATTAAATTATTGTTGTTATAATATTGAATTGCGCGTAGCATTATCACTAAAGTGGGACGCGGTGATTCACGAGTGATTCGCGTTACGTGTAAGGTCACTAGAGATTCATGTTTTTGGGAGCACAGTTATGTACAATTGCCTTTTGTTTATATTATGTTTGTTTTACACTAAATGATCAGCGTGGAATATATAATTTCCTGTTTTCGTGTAAGTCAATGTTAGTCTAGGTATATATATATACATCAATATGTGTATTATTAGTGTGATATTTACATATCCTACCACTGAATTTTCTGAAAGAATTTGATAAAATTGCATAAAACTTGAAAGCGTACTTGCGTACATTATGAAACCAAAATTAACTATTCACATTTATTATTTAAATGTAAACATTTATATTAAAAAATGCTTTCGTGCGCAGTCAAATATGCCAATGCAATAGAATAAATCAATATAAACAAAACATAGGTTATAAAAAACTATCCTCGGTTTCGGTCGCGTATACGGTGTAGGAACTAGGGCGCGTTTGGAACCCTCGTAGCTTTAGTTTTCAGTTGACGAATTTAGTTATCGCTCTCACATGTAATGTACGCATCAAAAGTGCCATCTATGTGCCTATTTGAATAAAGTAATATTTGACTTGACTTTTAACTATTTTTGCTTATTACACTTTGTCACTTACTAAGCTATTGGCAGGAATTTGTTTGCTTACTATACGAAAAAAAGCTAAAGAGTTGGTTTTTTTTTCAGTATGATTTTAAATATCTTCGTGGTATTTGATATAAATCCAATTCTAGAAGTAAGCTATAGACTATAGGCCACATACCTTTTCAAAACGGAGACGGCCGGGCGGGCAATGCAACGCGGATGGACGTAAAGTTAATGTTTGTTTGGGACAGAAGTTGTACGAAGGTGAAATGGCGGGGGACCGTCTCCGTATAACAAATTAAAATTATTGTAAATGATTATTTGTCATAATAAATAAATATATCAACAGCGTGTGCTCAACGAGAGTCGATAAAAGTTACCGGCAACGTAATATGTAATTTGTGTCTTTTAATTGATTTGTAGGAAACATTAATCACACAATAAATGATAAGTCACAATAAGATGGATGAATAAACATTATCAGCTGATGTGACCTTTTTTATAGGCTAAATAATATTCTCGATTTGATTATGAAGTCATAAAAATATGACTCACATTTTTAGTAAAAATATAATAAAATAGGCCGAAATGATTTCCGTTCGATGCCGCGTGTAAATGATTAGGGGTAATGGTTTAATATAACTGCCATACGGGTTTAATATAGCAATCAAACCGGTTAGGTGCAACAGGTTAGCGTGCTACCATCTTAGACTGCAACATTGATGTTGCAGTCATCAGATGAGATCGCTGACAAGGGCACAATTTTCGTGAAAAAAAAAACGTACTCAGAATGTGTTCCTGACATGTCGTAATTGAATGTATGGTGTAACTCGGAAGTGCCTTTGGTTATCATTAAAACTAGGTATTAATAAATCAACTTCAATTTTGTTTTTAAATAATTAAGCACTAAAATTCATGTTACACACCTATTAAGGTCTCCTCTCTCATAGAATAGAGGGTTGTAGAGCATAGACCCACACCGCTGCTCCATTGCGTATTGATGGGTTGTTTAATGTTATGTTAAATATGAAAATAACGGAAAAACTGAGGAAAATACTCTAATTTATAATGGTGGGATAGGCATTTTAAGAGTTATGAAAAGCCTACCCTTAAGCATTTATAATTCTGACTGGAGACTTCTTCATCTTATATCATCTGCATACTCTGTGCATACCCTCAATGCACGCCACTGGGCATAAGGCTTGTAACAGCGTCACTAAGGGCGAGCGAAGCTAAAACGAAGCGAGTTGAGTCCCAGGGAACGTCGACATCGGGTGAAGTGGCAGACTTCAATCGGGTGTCTCTTGTAATACTCGAACCATATATAAAGTCAAAATCAAAAATATCTTTATTCAAGTAGGCCCATAGGTGGCACTTTTGTTGCGTACATTACATGAGAATAACACGGTAGTGATAGATGATGGCGATAACCATATTCGTAAACTTAAAACTAAAGCTAAATACTTAGGGTAACGTCTGATAGTTTAGTTTTGTTGGACTAGAGTTTAGTCTGCTTTTAGTCACTTCACAAGTAATACGTGCTACAAAGTGCTGTCTTGTGTCCATCAACCTAAGACGTAGGTTTTAAGCCTCATGTGCCTGATTACATCGGCAACCACGCTCTTTATACGGGAACGCAGCAATGCTGCTAAGAAATACGCATTGCCGTAAACTGATTTATTTATTCACAAGACACCAGCAATTCAATGTAACAACTTTCATTAAAAATTAAACAGAATCCATAAAAAAGGATCAAAAATTTGTAACTCTGAGTCGAAAATTATGTTTAGTGCCGTCACAAAAATCAATTATAGGTGTAAACAGCATTATCATTATTATCTCCGGTCAAAAAAAAAAAAAGAAAAGTCTTAAAACTTGGACTAAAAACTTCTACATCCTAGGTCCCTGAACGAGCTCTTTTACAAAAAGCTCTACAACTACTACATTATTATTTGATTGCATTGTGTGTCGTTCATCAGATATGACATTGTAGTCTTGCTTTTATAGGACGAAGAGACTTCAATATCAATACCGTGGTGCAAGTTTCTCACTTGCCTTCCTCTGTGGGCGATTCTGATTGCCCAGTGCGGCCAGTCGTGGCTGTTTTACACGCAACTCACGGAATTGCCGACATACATGAACAATATACTGCACTTTGATATTGTTTCCGTAAGTATAATCTTAATTTTATTCAATTTTAATGTGAAACATAGCAATAAGTAGAAATATTATAAGTAAAGTAGTAAAGAGTTTAAACCACCTTGAATACGTTTACTAGTTTTTCCCGCGACTTCATCCGCGTTTTTTTTTTTGGCAAATGTTAGGCTTTTCAGGATATATATTATTATTCCTCGCTGGAGGATTTGGCAGCGATCAGGCCATTGATGATAGGACCCGCCATGCACTGGGTGGTCAACACCTTGGCGAGAGTGCGGTGAATACGCAAGTGAACCCCGTGCTCTCACTTATACTCGTAGGTCTATCGAGGACCACACAGAGTTTTTAGTGGGTGCAAGTCCCACATAAGTACGCCGTTTCCCCCAACGGAGTGCGTCAGGCATTTTCTCTGTAATAAAAAAAAAGGATATATATTATTATCTACCTTCATGATTTTTTTTAAGCAAATGGAAGCAACTGTTTTTCAAATACTGAGCACATTTAATTCTATTCTATTACTTCGTGATTAGGTTAAGGTCTTTGGTGAAAACTGCTGTGAAACATTTATAGCGCGTGAAAAAAGTGTATCAAAAATTCTTTTCCGACACTTTTTTCATCACTAGGCACTACATATTCCTTTTCTCTGGGCGCTTTTTACTCAAAAATTACTAAACGGATTTTCTTACGTTTTTCACCAATGGACGGAATAATTTACGAGGAAGGTTTTAGTATATTATTTCCATTTATGTATTTGTTTTTCAGAACGCGCGACTATCCGCGTTGCCATACCTCACAGCGTGGGTGGCGGGAATTTTGATCAGTATTTTTGCTGACTGGTTACTCGCGAAAGGCTGGATTTCTCGGTTGAACAGTATGAAACTATGGAACACTGTTGGTAAGTTGATATTTCTACTTATGATATTCGAACAGCTGTCATTTTGTTGCTGTCAATTACACCACTTAGAACACAAATTTTGGTGTACTTTACTACACAAGTTTAGCTGCCTCTAGCTCCTCTGCCTCCTTTGGGTACTTTTTGTATAAAGTATTTTAACCCTTTCTAGGTTAATAATTTTTCGTCGCCACTAAGTTATTCGGCTTAGAAAAGTTTTAAAGTGGTTTTTACCAAATTTATCTGCCTGACCTCCAATCAGATCTCCATCGTTAGCTTTGAAACATTATTGTTATGTCCATAACTATCTATAGTTGTAATGTTACAAAAATTTTAAAATTGCGGCCATTTATAACATACACCATAAATGGGCGGGTTTTGTCGATAATATTACGTTTATTTCTCGGTTATTAAGTACACCTGCTCGTCAACAAAACGTAGTTCTGCGTTAAAGATAACACCAGTCGCGTTATCCAGTATTTTTTTTTCAGCGGCGTTTATGCCTGCATTTGGGCTCCTGGGGATCGCATGGGCGGGCTGCGACCGCATAGCTGTTATGGTGCTGCTTTCCGTCACTTCAGCCTTTGGTGGCGCCGCCTACGCGGGTATGTATGCTTAAAGGAGTTTACATACCAAAGTTGTGACGAAGGTACCTCCTTACACGTTGGTTTATCGGCGGCACGAAATTAACAACTTCCAAAAACGTCTAATGCGACTGCCCAGCGTGGTGATTATGGGCAAATCCTTAAGAGACCTTTAGTTCAGCAGTGGACTGTTATAGGCATAGGCATTTATGATGATGTTGGTCACATTGTACATGCGCGAACTTCTAAGAAAGACAACTTCAGGCCAGCAAATTTTAATTTACATATGTTTTTTATATTCAGTTTTTGTCCCTTCAATCATTGCCACTTCACCTTAAAACTCGCTTTTCTACGAATCTCCTGATTTCTCTCCAATCTTGGGATGGTCTTTATTGCAATGCGCAGGTTTTTTTTTACAACTGGACCTTGCCTTTTTCATAATGGAGAAGGGTTTAAAGAGCGTAGGCCCACCACGCTGTTGCAATACGGTTTGCTAGGCTTTATCGACTATTATCACAAGTTTATAATAATACTTGGACAAACAGCCTAACTGGCTTGTACTGAAAAATTCTTTAACTGAAAAACACTATATCTGATAATTTTTAGCCCGGCCCGGGATCCGAACCCAGGTCCTCTTAACTCGAGGGTAATCATGGTAACCATAGATAGACTAATGAGCCTGTGTTAATTATTCCAAATTCTTGTTCTGCCAGGTAACCAGATGAACCATATCGACTTATCGCCGCAGTTCGCGGGCACAATGTACGGCATCACGAACGCCGCTAGCAACATCTGCGGGTTTATGGCGCCCTACGTTATAGGCCTCATCATTAGTGATACGCAGGTGGGTCCTAAATTCCAAAGAATACTAATGCCCGCTTTCACTAACGACGAACAAGTTAATGCCTAAATAACTCATACAACAATTCCTAGGCATACATCATACGTTCACCATTAGTTATCACCTAAGAGTTGGTAAAACGTTTTTTGTTCTATAAACATTGTCTACATCGTTAGGCATTCTATTTAGGTAAGGCCTAGCTTTAGTGAAAACGGGCATAGTTCATACTATACGTACTAATGTTAGCGGTATTAGCCTAGTTGTTAGAGCTTTGGCCAGGGTTTCAGGATGCCGAGTTCGATCCCTGGCACACACCTCGAGGTTCTTAACACTTTTCAGTGGGTTTGTTTTAACAATCTAAACTCTATGGTTCGCGCTTCACAGCTCGGTGAGTGACAGGGACGCCGTTATACGTTAGAGCGAGATAGCAGTATTAAAATTAAAAGATTTTATTCAGATACGCCATGCGCGTTGTTCCTTATTGAAATCATAAAAGCCCTTAGGGACAGCATTAAAAACATAACTTGCCCGTCTATATGATGTATTGACGTACTTGATCTTTCACTAGTAATAAATAAGGCATAGTCGAACGAGTGGTGTGAAATATATATTTTATATCCTGGAAAAGCATTTCTGAGATATGAATACATATAATATAATTTATGGACTGTTCTCACGGTGTTAAAAAATATAGCCTTCGAGATCTATGCCTCACACGAATACTGAAACCTTTACATACATTTCGGAATAAATAAATAATAATACTATGTTGACGGTAATTAAAAGTTTCAGTTTTTCTTATTAATTTATATTTAATTTTAGCAAACCTTGGGGCAATGGCGGGAGGTGTTCTACTTGGCTGCCGCTATCGACCTTGGCGCTAATCTCTTCTACTTATTCTTTGCTAGCACAGAGGAACAGGTATTGTGAATCTTAATTTCCATACTAATATTTGTTACAGCAATGGTGTAAAGTGAGTTAATAAAGGGTTCCTGACGGATTTTCAAAAAAACGACAAATAATCGCGGACGAAGTCGCGGGCAACAGCTAGTAAAATAATATTTTTTTAATTTTAAATATATTTAAATACTATTATAAATGTGAAAGTTTGTTCTTTTGTCTGTCCTTCCTTCTCGCCCCAACCAATCAAATTGATTTTGGCCACAGAGTTAGTCTAAAGGACAGAGAGTAACATAGAATACGTTTTATACAAGGAGAACAGACTTTTCCGCGTAATTTGTAAAAACACGGAAGAAGGACACGTGCAACAGCTACCTAGTTCAATAGTGGTGATAGCCCAGTGGGCAGGACTTCGACTTCACTTTCGGGGCGTCGAGTTCGAATCCCAGCTCGCACCTATAACTTTTATAAGCTATGTGCGTTTTAAGCAATCCAAATATCACTTGCTTCAATGGTGAAGGAAAACATCGTGAGGATACCTACATGCCTGAGAGTTCTCCATTATGTTCTCCAAGGTCTATGGAGTCCACCAATCAACATTGGACCAGCGTGTTGGACTACGGCCTTAACCTCATATCGATATGATGATGATTGTGATGAATTGTTTCAGGACTGGTCTCGTCCAGAGATCGACGACATGACTATCTCGGCTCCCGTGGAAAGCCTCCTCTTCCCAGAGTCGTAGGGCTCGGCCTCTTGCGGTGCTGACACCGCTCTCTAGACTAAGGCCTGGACTGAGTACACTGTACAAATGTGCAACGTGCTTTATTCCATTGTGATACGTATTCCTCTTTTGTTATTTGTTCGCGGTCAGATGTTAAATCAATTTAATATTAATGACGTCATTATACCAGTATAGAAATAAATATGATACCTTCGATCAAAAATGTACTTGATATGCGGTCTGGCATGAAATCTAGCAGAAGTCACAGGTTTCATATTTTATTGATTACTTTCTAACTATTCTTAATATGTAAACAATATTTTCATTACTTTATAGTGTAAAGTATGTTTTAGAAATATAACAAAAACAAATATGTCAAAATAAATAAACACAAATAAAATAAAAAGAGATATTCTTTATGAATGATTGTTCGGCATGTAAGAAAAAATGGAGTGTGCTAAGGTTAAGTTGAGTGTATGAGAATATTGAATGTAACTTATAATCTCTTAGGTCTTTACATAAAATAAGATATTACGTAACTTTTATTGTTTATTTTGTCTTATTTTCATTATTTTTATAGTGAAAAAACCCATTGTTTTTGTGCTTAACATAGAGTTAAGTTACCTTATTATTTGTGAATGTAATCTTATTTTTCAAACATATTTTTTGACGCCTGACAGCACTTCTAGATATTATTGATCGAAGGCGGAAGCGTACGTATAACAGGCCACGTGATGCCGAGTGGCGGTACTACCTAACAAGCATAGAAGTTCGTATTTCATGAATAATAATATTTTAAACCAACTATAATATAAATTTATGTATGATCATTTCAAAAGTGTTATAAAGTAGGTCTTCTTGAAATAAATAACTGCATTTTACACATAATATGAATGTGCCCAGGGCTCAAAGATAGGGCAAGCTTTTAATATGTATTTAGAAGGTCTTAAAAATTTGTTGTTTCTATATCTGTTAAATTTACTGTCTATGTTAGCTCAAAAAACCGCACAAGACATAAGAATAAGAAAGAATTTGTTTGTTGGGAGGCTTCGGCCGTAGCTGGTTATCGGCAAAGCTTTGCCGCTAGGCGATTTAGTGGTACGATGCCGCGTGGAAACTGTTTAGGATTATAGATTTAACTGAAGGCCTGAAAAGGTTAGCCCGCTAAAAAGTTAAACTATTTTATCAGTAACCCTCAGGTGAGGTTGTAGCGATATAAAAAAAAAGAAGTTGTTAACCAAAAATTTTAAATTACGCAGAGATTCTGCTTTATATTGTATAAATAAACATTCATATCTTACGTGTATTTAAAATCGAATGACTTTTGTAGCATATTTTTATTGAATTATTAATCGAAAATCTAAAAGTTATGTTTTATAATCGTGGTGCTGACGCCGAAATATTTATGATATAATTCTAGGCATAGAAAATACCTCTATTGATTTGTCTTAACACGCGTACTGTGGCGTGGGTTTGGGTGGCGTGCTAAAAGTATGTCACTTCGTTAGTTTTAAAAAGATAGTTTTGAAAAAATAGATGTTTACCGATTCGAAATTTTCTGTCAGTCCGTGCGTTTGTTCCGGCTTGTCTCTGAAACGGCTGGACCGTTTTCGTTGCAGGAAGGTAACATAGGCTAATTTTAATTTTTGAAATACAATCTCTTTTGGGCTTAATGGGACTGAGAGTCCCAAGTTAGGGGGAACAAGATGTAGCGTTCCGATACGATGCTGCTTAGTAACCGTAGGGGTACGGATTTAATATAAGTTCCATACCCTTAACAGTTCAGCCCGCTCACATCGTAGACTGTATCATCACTTCGCACTTAGAAAGATTGCAGTCAAGGTCTAACTTGTAGTAAAATAAAGGAAAGCCTCTAAAAGCGTTTTTAAGATAACATATTATGTTATAGAATGCAAGTTTATATGAAAAAAAATCTGTGGTAAAAATTATGCGGACGAAGTCGCAAGCATTCTTTAGCAAAGAAATAATTCATTCGTATTCCTTTTTACCTAAAAGTGGCAAACCTAGTGTAGACATTTTTTTAGATTAACTTTTAAGTATATAAGTATACACTATCTGACCCGTGCAACTATGTTGCACCAAATCGGTTATTACCGGAAAACACAAATAAAATGACATTTTCTAAAAATGAATCTTAGCTAGATCGATTTATCGCACCCGAAACCCCTGTATACTAAATTTCATGAAAATCGTTGGAGCCGATTCCGAGATTCCAACTATATATATACAAGAATTGCTCGTTAAAAGATATAAGATTAATAATTAAGTAAAATTTCGATTAAACCTATCTTACCCTTCAGGAAGATACTCGTGATCCAATACTAAGTGATCTAGTTAAAGGATATTCACTGTCTCTGTCATTTTTCGTTTTTCCCTTTATGGGCAATCGGTAGAAACATTTCTGCGAGCATACTTTTATAAAAATTGGCAAAAAGCGAGTCAAACTCTAGCACTAAGAATGATCCAAAGCCAATAACAATCGACTGCTGAACTAAAGGCCTATCTTAACTTGAGGTTTTGCCCACAATCGTCTGGACAGACGGGTTGGTGATCGCAGTAGACTGTATTAGGAGCTGTTGCCCGTTCTGATTTAATTTCCCTTAGCCGCCTCGTACGACACTCGCTGGAAGAGGGGTCGTGGCTGTATTCTGATCGGCTGCCATCAGCCGGCACGTTTAGTGAATTGCGCAGTAAGTTTACGTATAAATATTTATTTGGTCATCGCCTTAAAAATAAAAAAAGGTGTTTCTAGGGTTCCGACGTCATTAGTAACTTTGTAAACGTTAATTACTGACTAGCTGTGCCGTGTGGTTTCACTCGCGTTAATTACTGGACGCTTAAAAATCTTTGCTTTATGTGTCAATTTATTTAGAAAGGTGTCCACTATTTAGCATTACGCTGTTCGGTGACGCGGGTGAAACTGCTAGGCACAGCTAGTTTGAAATAAGTCATTGCCTTTAAAAAAAAAAAGGTGTCCCTAGGGTTCGGACCTCATTAGTAACTTTGTTTGTAAACGTTTATTGCTGACTAGCTGTGCCGTGCGGTTTCACCCGCGTTAATTACTGGACGCTTGAAAATATTTGCGTTATATGTGCCTATTTATTTAGAAAGGTGTCCACTATGTAGCATTACGCTGTTCGGTTACGCAGTTGAAACTGCTAGGCACGGCTAGTTTGAAATAAGGCCATAACAGTTTATGAAGATTTGTATTGTCGAGAATAGAGTTCTGTCTGTGTAGCTCGTGACAGAGCTCGCCATGTGTATTTCTCCCACAAAGCAGCATTGCTGTATTCCGGTCTGAAATCCGTGGTTGCCGGTGTAATTACAGTCACATAAGCTTAACATCAACGCCTCAGATTAATGGACTCAGGTCGGCACTTTCCGGGACGTGTCCTTTGCATACAAAGTGAAAAGTGCCAAAGGACCACCTGCTTGGACCTTCAATTATTACTAGAAAAAAAAGTGCGTCTAATAGTCGAAATACGTTGGTGCACCAAATACTAAAAACGGCCAAAGATTTTTTCCACTTAGATTACGAACTATCGAGATGCTTTTCTCAGGTTCGAATGAATAAAAAAAATACTATTTTTAAATATGAACTTTAAAAAGGAATGACTATTATTGACTGATTGGTAATATAATTTTAATTGGTAATTGGTAAGATGATAATATAATATTAACCATATGTTACTGTTACGTGTTATTTGTAGATGGTTTGATGTGGCAATTCATCAAAGTTTGATGTATAATGACTCTTAAATTGCTTAAGGAAAAGGGTTTTGAAGTTTGGCTTTCCTCGCTCCATTGTAACATCTTACTAATCTCTTCATTGCATTTTAGTGTAAAATATGATCAAAAAAAAAAGTGCGACAAAACAAAAACAAACACAATAAAAAAGGATTTTCTCTATGTAGGTGTGTTTTAATATTTATATAAATCAATTTTATAATAAACTTTACACTAAAAAGTAACAAAAAGATTGTTTACATTATAAGACAAGGCAGAAAAAATAGGCTTTTTGTAGAGTTATATTGTGTCAAATCTCTATAAAATATTGTTTATATATTATAATGTATCGTTCAAGTCTAAATAAATATCAAACATATTCTCTATAAATACCACATAGATTGACTTAGAAGGTTGATTTAATGTCTATCTAGGATAGTATTACCTCTTGAACGTTATTTTAGAGCCAATTCGTTCATTTAAGGAAATACATACTATTTTTTATTGTTAAAAAAATAATTTGTATTACCCAGTTAAATTAAAAATAGTCTATATTTAATATTTTATAACTTGCATGTTGTACAAACTTAACTTCATCATAAATAAAGCACCAGTACCATAATTTAAAATTAAATACTCGTGTCTAATATTATGAGCCCTTATATCTATTTTATAAGGTCCTAGTTACGAGGAAGTTTGATGAAAAATATTTTATTATATTTTTCATATGGAACCCAAATATGCAGATAAGACTGCATCGGTCCAAAGGATCCTAGAAAATGTTATATAATCATTCCAATAATTAAATTATATTTTAAGTTAATAGTGAATTTATAACAGTATTTATAAAAATATAAACATTTTTAATCATATTCTGGATAAACTACAGTCGTGCAAAGCAAATATTATTAACTTGTAAAAATTAAAGTACACGAAACCAAAAATCCTCATAAAATCTGGCCGCTACAGGATGGGTTGCTGATGTGTGTCAGTTGGTCATATAAAACATAAACAGATGACATAACCTGCTATGGTTTTTAAAAAAAATGTTTTTTTTTACATTAAATTTTGCGCCAAATCACGAAAACTAATCATCGAATGCGGAAGTGTCTGTGTAGCAACCTGGCAACTTGATTTTGGGCAAAGAGTTAGTTGAAAGGGCGGAGAGTTAGTTGAAAGCGGGAGAGTTACATAGGCTACTTTTGATCCCAGGAAAACAAAGTGGTTACATGCTACTACTACTGCCAGGTAATCATGTATAATGATTTGTCATTTTAAAACAGAAATAGTTTATTATATATCTAATACTTTTTGTAACAAACAATTGCGTGATAGATAAATGCAAATAACTTTAATATTTACAAAAAGAATATTGTAAAATATTTGTGTTGATTGAATGTTCGATTTAGAGAGGTGCGATTGGGTTAGAACTTGACCTTTGTCAGCTTTTGGTAATCTTGAGATACTCTACTCAAATTTTTGTTATTCATTGTTCTTAGGCTCAAATAAAGTTGAAATGTGCTTGTCATATTATGTCATAAAATGTTGTTTGCAGTGTGGGTCGCGTGGGTAAAAAATATAGAAAAGTATGCTTTATGTCAAATACCATAGGGCCCACAGTAAAATGTTTTAATTTCAGCTGGGACAGTGTTAAGTATTGGCTTAACACCGACTCGGCTGAAATTATAACTTCGCACATCACATATTGTGACGTGCGAAGGTCATAAGACGTATGGGCGACAAGCTAATTCAAATTCATACAAATTGTGATTTTATTCATTTATGGTGGTTGTAAAAATGGTTTTTGAATATTACGAATCGTTGCGTAACCCTACACGAATTTAATTCGTGATTAATATATTAATGATCCGAAAATAACCTAATGCAATCGCCCTGCAAGCCAATTAGACAAGTGTCATCATTGTCTCTTACAGCGTGTAGGTACAAAAAATTATCCATACGTGTTTTACTTGAATAACATTGTAAATATTCAATTAGTATATTGGCGAGAATCTCCTAAACAGCTGTCTAATTTTAATGTCATATAATCTACTATAGTTTTAATCGACAATAACAATGTAAGTATAAAATATACTGAGACGAAACATAGACAAAAACTTTGCTGACTTTAATTTATTTTTGTACTCATGACTTCAGCATTAGCTTGAAAAGATCAAGTTTTTTTTCAACTCTATGCTAAAATCGTATCATGTACCTAAAATTATTTACTAGATATGTTTATATAGGATTGTAAAATGACTTGCCACTGTTTGAAAATTAAGGAATACCTACTCAACAAACACTAAGAAGAATGTAACTATGTATTTTTGTAGAAGGCATACTAAAATAAATTTTCAACAAAATTATCGTTATTTTATTTTCACCTGACGCGCGCACAGATTAATAATTTGTTTCGTAAAACGCCAGTGGTGTAATAATGGCACGTTAGTTTTTTGCTCCTAACATTCGCTTCGCTTTGAGAAAATTATATGTTACGTGTATGAAATAAGGGTTTGAGCGAATTTTTTGGCGGCAATCTTTACACTATCACCGTCTTCCGCCCGTGGCGATCGTAATTACTAAGTGTGAACGACCGCGAAAATACTAATATTTGTTTTCGACCCCGAGCAAATAATTTTCTCACTGGATGTAACCATCAAGTAACAAGGTGTGCTATATAATTACACCAGATTATTATTTTAAACGTGCTTCTCGCAAAATTTTGCAATCGGCAGGTGCGACATTTTTATAGTCCGCACTACTCATAATGCATCCAAATCCCATTTAGAGCTCTCCGCTTTGGGTCTAAGGGCTTTAACGATTATGATCACATGTTTGGCATAATAACAGACTTTGACAGGGTTTGAAAAGGGCTAAGGGTGGACAATATGAATGAACTAATGGGCTGGTAATGAGAATTTCTCTTGACATTGGCATGTAGAAAGTGACAAAAAGTATCGATATTCATTTCTACATTATTTTTTTACTGATTATAAAATATCGTATTTGAAACATTTTCGATACTGGTTTTTTTACCCTTATATCGGAAAAATATCTATTTACCGAAAAAAAAAAATGTTATATCGCTACGTCGTTATTTTATCCTAGTCGTTTCTTGACAGATAATCCTAGTACTGGTAATTTTTTTCCTTGATACCAGGATAATTTTTACTGATGATCTGAAGTAATACTTAATGATAAATAACTATGCGGTTTCTGGGAAGAGGCCTAATCTCTCTTGCTTTTAAGATAGGTACTTAAGTTTTATGCCGCTGGAGCCATGGATGCCAAAGAAGCTTTACATACGTTGGCGGTTCGTATAAAAGTCGGAGAAAAAAAACGAGAGATACATTTTTTAATGCGCAGAAACGCTAGGTTACCAACCACTTAATTAAATCCAAAAAATGTTCTAAATATAACTATACTAATGCAAGGTTCGGATTTCTTTCTGTTTAATGGTCTACCTAGGTATATTATCTAGGTAATTTTTTAACTATGCAGAAACCAGCAGAAGTTAGGTAATAATGCCAACCAAAAAAACAAAAAGAACATCATTGTATCAAGTTTGGAAGTTTTTCCTAAAGCGTTCTTATTGTTTTTCTTATTTTTTAACGATGAAGCAGTTAATATTTTATGCTCCTATCTTTCTAAGGGTAAACTTTCTTCATAACTTTAAGTTACGACTCATATTTTGTTAACATAATTGGCCAGCGTAAAATGCTATTATACGCGAAATGTTTTTAAAACTTTCAACTCGATATTTTAAACCTTTATGCAACGTCATAAAAAGTGCCTCAACAAAAGTCGTTATTGAGAAACCCTTGCATTTCACCATTAACAATGTTCGTAAAGAGATTATTTTCGCCAGCGCGTGTTGGCAAATATTTTGGCTCTTATTGTCCTTTTGTCCACTGCCTTCAACCCGTCAATTTTACCGTAAAATTTAGAGGTGAAATTTTTACGAGTCGCTAAAGGCTACTATACTGACAAAGCTTAACGAGTTGCGCGGCGTGTTTATGACTGTATTTAAAAATGTTTCTGTATAAACTCTGCTTCGTCCCTTCGCCGCATTGTGCTATATTGTTGCAGGCAAAATAACGGTTAGAGTTTGGTTAAGACACGATTGTTTGTTTTGTCACAAAAAGAAGGTAGAACTGTCTGTCGGCAATTTCTTTGTGTTCTCTAACGTATTAATTTAAAGAAAGGAATCTATGAGTGATGTCTCTTGCATTCGAATTGCGGCAAAGTAGGTACACTCCTGGTGAACGATTACCTACCTACTTATTGTGCGTGACACGCACCTAAAAGTATTGTTGCCGGTAGTGACTTTACATCGTCATAAATTCGTGGTGAATCTAAAATGAGAGTTAATCAATTGAAATAACCAAGTACCTACCTACGGAGTTACTTAAAATATGTGGAAATGTATTAGCGGGATTGAAGAGTTTACTTAAATTTAGGTTGGGTAAAGCCGTGGCCGAAGCCGTGGGTAATGGTTGTTTTTTTTCAGATGCCCCTCCCTGGAAATCTCGCAGAAAATGTATGAACTCGCTTAATCACTAATCTAAGTGTAAACGGGGCTATTTTCTAACTTTTGAAGAAACTGCGCAGTAACACTGGCAAAATGCGCATTGCAATGCCATAAAACCGAGCAGTGAGCAAGCGCTACAGTCGCCAGTGCAACAACTTACTTTTTCAAACTAACCATAAAGCAAGATCATTTGCGGCTGTTTTAATCAGTAAACTAATGCAATCTTTGGTTTGCACAGTCACAAAACTCTACTTATACCTAATGCTTCGCGTAAATGTCTGTGATTAGGGTGTATGACAAAACAGATCCCACTTAAAAAATCTAAATTGTCCCCTATAAGCCAGAAGCTGGGTACGCCCATGATCATAGTAAAAACTAAAATTCGAAAATTATTTTTTCGTTTAAGCTTATTACGGGCAACTTTGAAGCGCAGTGTGCGCCTCTGTACAGCTATGAAGAAAAAATTAAATAAATAAATTATAAGAAATTGTAAGAATCAAAGTTGTAGTGTATGGGTTTAGGTACTAAAGAAATCTAGAGCTACAGAATTAAGAACATACTTACAGAAATCGCGTACACGACTAATATTGAAGCATCGCACATCATACCATTTAGCAGATCATTTTACCTCTTGTGTTTTTAGCGTTCACCATAAAATGAGGAAGTGGGCAATAGTTTGTGAGCTAGCAACATTCCGCGGATGTAAAGTGAGACGTGGACGGGTTTTTTTACTGTTTTTGGACACAATGCACTGCATACAATGAATGAGGATTCTGTTTGTTGTTAATTCAATGTCTAGAGCCTATGTAATTTTTTCGAAACGTTGACATTGCTGACTTAGCCAAAGTAAATAATTTTGCCCTTACAGTTGCGGCTAATGCAACAGCATTTTGATTGGTTTGTATTAAGAATATACCTACCACTAAATGCTGGATGCACGATGAGAGCAATAAAATTCTGGTCGGTTATGCAATATAAAACATTTATTCTCGCTAATTGTACCGGGCTGTTTATTTGTCTTGTCAACTGTACATTTTCTGTAATATATTCTAAGGGGAAACAACTCACATTGTTTTCATCGGTATCGTAAAGTTGCTTTGTATTCAGAGACCGCTGGCTCTCGGTATCTCACTAACAGGCAGTGCTAACAATAAATTATTTTGACAACTCTATTTAGCACTAAATTATGCTCACAATTATAATGTTATTTTATAAATATTTGGTGTTCACAATCCATCTAGAGTTATCTAATTATTTCGGACTAATTTGTTGCAAACCCGAGCTTGAGTAGACTAATATTAAATAATAATAAATACTACAATACACATCGCCATCAAGCCCCAAAGTAAGCGTAGCTTGTGTTATGGGTACTACGATGACTGATGAATATTTTTATGAATAATATACATAAAATACTTATAATATATAGATAAACACCCAGACACTGAAAAACATTCATGTTCATCACACAAACTTTTTCCAGTCGTGGGAATCGAACCCACGGTCTTTGACTCAGAAAGCAGGGTCGCTGCAAACCTCGCCAATGGGCCGTCTAAAGACTGTAGTTGTACTGACTGACTGTACAAGTCCATTGCTAAACTGTAGTTGAGGCTCTAAATTTAAATATTCCTATCAGTGAAACATTTAAAGTCTGATGACGTTGAGAGAATCATGGTTAATATAATGTAGTTGCTATACTTTTTTTAACTCCACGATTATGCGGAGATAGTCTAGTGGTTAGAGCTTCAGTCTTCTTGTCGGAGAGAGCAAGCTCGATTCTTGGAACGCATCTCTAGCTTAACATATTAACAGTGAAGGAAAACATCGTGAGGAAGCATGCATTTCAGAGAGTAATCCATATTGTTTTTAAAGGCGCGTGAAGTCTACCAATCCGCACATGCTCAGCGTGGTGGACTACGGCCTGAAACCTTCTCATTCTGATAGGAGACCTGTGCCATGTAGTGGGCCGGCAATGGTTTGATGATTATGATGGTGATACTTAACTCATCGAAAGTTTCTATATAATCTTCCATACCTACCGTATCGTATATATTGTATGAATATACATTAAAACATCTTTGTTTTCTGAGTAGTAGTATATTACGAAAAACACATAACTACGGGGAAATAGAGTGTCGTAAAATACCCCATTGTGATATGTGTGTGATATTAGGACATCGAATATCATAGTAAAATATGTAGAGCACTAAAATGTAGATATATATAGATATATATATACATTCTAGGTAAATATATGTTATTACATTATTAACGTAGGTACCTCACTCATTGATTATTTATTCAACGACAATTTATTTAGGTTCTGCGGTTCTGTGGTATTACAAAGAATTTAAAAGTAAACCCTTTCTTGTCTTTTCATTTTTATTGCTACCGCGACGAATGGGTACACCATGTAGCTATGTTTGTACATTTGAATAGAATTTCTTTTGTTGTTCGTATTGAGTGGCGGTGCAAGCGGGCGGTGTAACTAAAAGTGTCGAAGTAAAGAAAAAACCACAGAATAACATGTCTTATTTAGTCATGGTAAACGTGCAATTGTTTAAAAGGATATCCTTAAGAATGTTTTTTCGAAGTCCATTGCAAGTTGGACTACAAAACTTTTTGAATTAGGTACCTATCGGTTTTAAGAAATTCTGAATGGCAACTCGGAATAGGTAACTGACCATCAGTTACCTACTCCGTGTTGTCCCTGTATACAAAATTTAATGAAAATCGTTGGAGCCGATTCCGAGATTCCATTTATATATATACAAGAATTGCTCGTTTAAAGATATAAGTTATCTATGCAATAGAATTAGATACTCTATGATTAGTAGGAAGATATGTACCTATTCTTACAAGTCTATTATTATCTAATGTATAGTGGCCTCTGTTTTGTTTTTTATTCTCTTAAACACCGGTATTTTAGTGCTATGAATAAACAAAGACGTTATCAACAAAAGACTTAACAGTATTTGCTCTATTTTTGGATCGTAAAAACGTTTAAAATAGGGCAATTTTTATTGTACAGATGACTGGCGATGCTAATAAAACGAAGGTTTTCAAACGGGCCCAAAAAATTGTAACAGTTCTCTTTTAAATAAAAACACAAAAAAGTAACGGTACTTAAGTAATCTTTTATTTTTTACTGCGTTTACATGTTTGCTTTGAATTTAATTATGGATTTCATGATTCAGAGTAACTGCCTAGGGCATGCCTTCATGTTTAGTACGTCTGACCGACGACGACCCAGAGGTTTGCACGTTTGACTACAGATAATAAGATCCACGGTCAGGATAATTTAAAACTTTGGTAGATATAGTCGTCTTGTCTCGTAAATGGAATTATCCAATTTGCTATTTAGCCGGACGATTCTACGTACAGCATACAGGTTAATCCCCGATTTGTAGCATAGAAAACCTATTCATATAATGCTCGTCAGATACCTACTTTTATCCAAGCAAAGCCTAGTCAGGAAAACAGGACGAGACAATTATTACACTGTTTTGCGAGCAGGCACTTTACTACTGTAGCTTCCTGCGGGGCGTCTATACCCTAAGTTCCTTATTTATATATTTTGTAAAGCGACGGGTCAGTTCAGCAGTATTCTGCCACTTTCAACTGACGGCGCATTTCAAATGTTCGAGTGGAAAAATGGACTGCGAAAATATTCCCATGTTACTCCATTTTGTTATGCCCTTAAGGAAGCCGAAGTCTTCACGAGAGAAAGTCACGTTCCACTGTGTGGAGATTGCCTCTTTTGAGTAATCTAAAAAAATCTAAATCTTTGAATTTTTTTGGCAATCTAATCTATCGCCAATATACTCGCTCGTGTAGGTGCAGCCTTAGTTTGTTTTTTACTTTGGGTTATCTGATGAACTTACAAAGAAAAGAATAAAACTTATTACTATTAAAAGAATATAATATGAATGTTTTCACTATAAATAACATTTTTCATCACTTTTAATGCGTTTTCACTATTTAAATTATAAATAGGCTCCCTATTAGAAGTGAAAACTTATTTTCGACTTACACTTTTAATTAATTATTTATTGAAGATTGCGAGCGTAATATCTTATAAGTAGTCTTCAATCTGGCATGGTGGCAAAAAGATCCTATAATAGTTATAAAAAATGTAGGTCAGGTATAAGAAGTTTTGTGTATGCATGAAGTGGATGTCAATGCGCGAAAACTTAGTTTGCGGATGCGAAATGGATTGCTGACTACTCTTTATGAACGTCCAGAACTACGGGTAAGTTCAGTTCAGTTCAGGGCGATCAAAAATTTAGAGACTACTAAGGTAGGTATATCTTCGTTAATATATGATGATCGTTTACATTCAATATTCAAATGCCGTAAGACATTCCGGGCATTGGAAAAGTTAGCAACGAAAATTTGAATAAAAATCCCAGGCGTTGCGGGCACATAATAAGAGCGGAGGTCTGAGCAACGTTTGCATATGCAAAGCGGTGACTGGGAGCTTTGATGTTGCCGACAGCGACAGATTTATGCCTAACATTAGAGCTGATGGCAACACGAGGTGATGTCAGCGCTCTGAGATATTTGAATAAGGCTAACTGAAGACTAAGTTATACTTTTAGCAACTTTTGAAGCGAACCTTCTTATATGATACTAGCGTTCATTTGCGACTGTATAAAGTTGCAAGGCAACGCTATTAATTCCATTAAGTTTTCCATTCTTTCTTCCGCTATCCTATACAATACTCACGGTAGGTATGGAGCAAACTTTTAACAATTAATCATTGTAAAGTCATAATCTCCCGGGGATGCTCAAGTTTCAAAGCGAAACGTGCGTAGAGTTTACATCGTTGAATATCTGTTTGGTGTAGAATATAAAGATTGGAGAAATAATTAATTTCACCATACAGATTCTGCTACATTTCGCTGTGTATAGCAAATTAAGCTTCATGGAATTCCGCAAAGTACCTAACACCTGCTTCTTTCCAATAACCAATCGTTAGGCATAGAGTTAGTTGAAACGACGCGGTTTAACATAGGCTACTTTAAATCCTTGAAAACATTTTTGGAGCACAATTCTTGAGAACGTTCACAGGAGTATTCGTATTTTTTATTTACGCAAAATATCGTCCTTCCGTCACGGCGTTTGGTTGCTTAGTTAAAGCACGACTTTTATTCACTGCGGGTAACACCGCAAGGCTCAGCTAGTTGCCAATGATCTAAATACAATTAAAAAATTTGCGTGTATGCTTTGTACTGCCACCCACAACGCTACTTTCCTTAGTCTAACACCCTGAATACGCCATTGTGTGCACGTAAATGTAACATATAGAGGCTTTCAGTCTACGATGTCACTTGTGTGACCTTACGCGGCGGACCAGGGCACGCGTCCGCCACACTCAAATGCAGTCGCGTGCCCCAGCTTCCACCGATGGCTCCCGACGCGCGTCGCATCTCACGCCAGTCGTGCGTCGACCATCGCGAGCGCCGCACGAGCCTGTGTGCACGCGTATGCTATGACAGTTCTGAAATACGCGCGTGTTTAGTGTTTGTACCATGGTGACGGGTATCGGCAGCCCTCAACAAGGGGTGTCCAACCCCGCAACCAGCCAAGTGATGCAGGAGCAAAAGAAGACGAGCGATAATAGAAGGGTAAGCAATTTATCCCTATTCCTAATTATATTATAAATATGTAACACTGCTTTAACATAAACCTGCACAGGATGTAGCCATACTTATAAACCTAAATATATTTTTTTATCCTTAAACAAATATCTACGTTAAAATATTGTCTTTATTTTATAATAACACATTTAATTATTCTGAATATTGAATAGTGATTTATTAACAACCTGTAAAAAAACTAAAAGCATGTACGAGGTATGGCAAGCATACCTAAATTAATGTATACAAAAGACATCAACGCGTAATCAAATTAAGTAAATCCGATTAATTGTGTAAAGAATTGATAACATATTTATTACTTTTATTTAAATTTTTACCATAGGCAATTTTAAGTGCGTGCTAATTAATACGTTAATGATTACAAAAGTATAGTTGACTAGCTTTTGTCCGCGGCTTTACTCGCGTTTATGTAGATTTTGCTAGTTCAAGTTGTCATTTCCTAAAAGTTACTTTTCGTAGATAGAAAATATTAGGCAAAATAAAAGGAGGTGAGCTAATCGTACCCATAAACCAATGAAACTAAATAGGTATATATTAGTCTTTTAAGCTGATCTTTTACCATGATATTATCATGTCACAAAAACATACCTGCATACCAACATTACCCGCATGACAGTTGTTTGAAAGACGACACAAACCTATGAAACAAAGAAGGTCTACCTATCTAGGTAGGTATGTGTATACTTTTGATAACTTTATATTTTGTTTTCTATCCGCACGTAAATTCTCTTTGTTTAGCACGTAAATGCAAACTCTACAAATAAAAGCGTCACATTTGTACAGTATTGACAAACCTATTTCTAAACATAAATTGATTTCATTTAAAGGTTTAAGGTGCCTGATTTTTCAATCGATGAAAAAAACTCATCTGAGATATCCAATTAATAAATAGGTACACAGTACAAAACTCACTCACATTTATTCCTCATAAAACGATTGACTAGCAATGGATTAAAAATTAAGTGGTAAAACAGTTGGTTGGTAGATATATAAGGAGCAAAACTTAAAATAAATTTCATACTATAGTCAGATGGGTAAGAGACACCTAACTGCGTTATGACTTCTGGTTGTGTTAAAATTGTTAATAGTCAACACATCGTGTCAGATGGACGCCGTGAGTCATGGCAGTGGGCAGCCAGTGGGTAGGTATTATAGCGGGCTAATTATCGTGGGAATCAACTGGCAGTAACGCCCACTACCAAATGATCATAACTGCGGTAAGAGCCACTGTCGACAACTGAACTGACCAATAGTGTTGTGACTGTATGTGTTCCAACGCATAATGCGCTGAATAAACTATTATTAGGTTAGCGATTAGCGCACAAAGACGTATCTATTTAATCAGTCTTCCAACGATCACTGCGAACATTTTTATCTTGGCCCACTCGTCGTTGATACCTGATTGCCATGTCACCCGATTGCCCTGGTCCTTTCTTCAAGAATCACCATAAGCACATACTTCACAACCAGATCAGATCAATAATGCAACTACGACTTCAAATACTCTACTACTGACCACCACTACTGATCACCATACCACACAGTACCGCGGTGTCGACCGTTAAAAAAGTACCACACACAATCAGAAAAAAAAAATGTATAAATATTGGTGAGTTCGCTATTGCATAGGTAACGCGAACGGGCATGGGAATCTGTAGGCCCGTGAAACTTTATTACCAACCAACTTTAAAACAACACACAATCCAAAGAAAGAAGGATAGAACATAAATACTGGTACCTACGACCTCACAACGTACTACGGAAAGGCAAGGAATCTGTAGGCCCATCAAACTTTCTAACCACCCAAGTTTTGATAAATTTGAAAATAAATAGCGTTATCAAATATTTTTTCTTTAGATTTGCATGTGACATACCTCTATCAACGAAGCATAGAGTTCTAGTAGGGGCTCGTTTCGTATACGTAGCTATAAGTAGTCAACCCTGCACGCCAGACGGGCGCCGTGAGTCACTAGCGTGGGCGGCAAGTGGGCACTCGTGGGCTAATTGTCGTGGGAACGTACGCGATCTCGCGCCCACGAATCGTAGTGCACATACCAACCTACTATTTGCAAGTCTTATAAAAACTATTATAAACACATTTTTTTTGATGCTGACATTTTATGAAGTTTTCCATTAGATTTGAGTTTTAAATTACGTCTTTGTGTTGGCACTACTTACTTCATCCTAATCATGCTATCGTAATCAATCAAAAATTTTAATCTACTAGTAATTGCCCGATTAAAAATGAATACAACCAAGTCTCTTCTGTAACGATGCCATTTTTATTAATAAACCTATATTTTAGGACTTAACATTTAAACCTATTCATTCTTATCTTACACTTGCTATATAAATCAGCCGTAATTTCTCAGAATAACTAGAAATTTAATTAACACAGCTATGTCAGATATAAATCAAAAATGTTCATAACGAACAATAATAATATATGAGAGTGTAATAACTGGCGGCGACTTCGTAGCTCGTAAACAAGGCGCGTGGAGGAGGAAGCTATTAGGAGTAGGCGAACAATCCATCATCGGGCGATAAATATCACTATGCTCTGTGAGATTAGACGGGCGGCGGGCGGTGCGTGCTTGCGCCTACGTGCACCTCGCTTCCTCGCCGCCCGCCTACGAAGTGAATAACCATAGATAACATAAAAACTTTGTTGACACACCACAGAGGGTTCTTATTGATTGTGCATTAACATTTTTATCATGGTGCTGAATCTCTAGTGCTTTCAGTCGTAACATTATAACATTGTATGAAGAATTCAAAATTTACGTTCATCGTCAAAATGCATTTCGTGCGCAGTCAATAAATCAGTTCTATAGTCTACTAGGAAGCGGTGATAGCCCAATGGATAGGATTACGACTTAAAAAGGGGCCGGTTCTTTTTGGCACTATTTAAATCCGCAATGGCAGATTCACATAGCTCCATTACAGCGCTGTACTGAAAATGCTCTTTATATCATTCTACTAGAATACATACATTCTTGCATAATTTTCTGTATAATACATACATCGATGACATCCAACAAGACCAGATAAATGTCAAAAAATGTCCTTTGGTAGTTTGCCTGGTAGAGATCGCTTTTAAGCGATGAGGCCGCGTTTTGTAATTAAATTTTTTCCTGTTGTGTTTGTTATTACTTACGTATGGTGCAGAATAAAGCGTGTTCTGGCTACTGGCCTATTACGGTCTAGGCCGTGTGTCCATCACGCTGGTCCAGTGCGGCGTATTGGTGGGCCAACGGCTTTGAATACAACATGCAGAGCTCTGAGGCATGCAGGTTTCCTCAAGATTATTTCCTTCAACGTTTAAGCAAGTGTTATTTTAATTGCTTGAAACGCATATAACTTTAAAAACGGGTACGTGCTGGGATTCGAACTGGGCCCTCTGAAAGTGTATCCTAACTCCTAACTAACAATAAAAGCTATGACCGCTTATATCAAAAAAGTCCACTGCTAGACTAGTTCTTTATTTCATTTTTTACAGCAAATATATTTACTAGACTCGCTGTACTGTGGCTGGATGTAATGCGAACTCGGTATAACATAAGCGATGCGATAGACGCCGCGCGACGCGTGCCGGAAGTGGGCCCGGCGTCCGCTCCCACGCCTTGGCACGCGTCGGCGCGCCGCATGCCAGCGCCAGCAACCGCCGACTCACCGCATGCTCCGCCAACAGTGCCAACTAACGCTATTGCGTTCCACAGACGATATTTCTGGCTGTAAGGCCGTCTGTAGTTTCGAATTATTTTTACGCCTTCTACATGACACTTTACTCTACATATTGTTATTGCACCATCATCACTTCCTTCCATGTCTGAGATTGCGGATACAGTTTCTACGAGCGAGCTTTTTTCATTTATGTTTACAGAGGGTGAAATGTGAGAATTTCTTTCTACGTTTACATATTCGATCAGGTGAAAGTTAGCTACGATTTATATGGTATATAAATAGCGCAATCTAGTGTCAAAGTTTTAAACTATATGGAGCTACTTTGATACCATGTAAATTGTTGATAACTAGCTAGGGCCGAGGCCTTCTACCAGACCAGAGATACCAGAAATTGTAAATTCCCAAATTGCCTCAGCCGGGAAGCGAACCCGGGACCTCCAAATTAAAATCACAGGCTTATAGTATTGAGGCAATAGTTATGCACGATCATAGCTTTCAAGGTTATTTCTAGAGATGGCCGACTGATTAACATCATATGGTTATCGTCGTTACTTCTATTATTTAATGCTTTACAGGTTTTCGAGTTTGTTGCTCACAATAGTGTCACACTCTTAAACATACTGACGTCAAATTCAGTAAACTTAGAAAGAAGGTTTCATCGATAAGAAACTGTCATCATGGATCTTTGTGTAAATAAATTGTGGAATTGGCGTGAATTACACTTCAAAAGTTGGCTATTTGGTTAAACCCCATTTTGCTACATCTCTAATATCTCTGCTTTCTGATTGACATGTCATAGCAGAATTTTCAATAATGGTTTGATCATATATAAGCAATTAATTGACACCTCTTTCATAGTTGTACATCGGGCCCAAGATTCTATGATGTCCGTCTCCTTTACATCAACCAATTTTCTATGTTCAATCCTATATAGGAGAACTCAACAGAAATGATGCACGTAAATGCCAATTTTAAATTAGGAACAATAACATAGGTAAGTAAGTACCTACCTCCTTCCCCTTCTCTATGTAAGTACTTAGCTATTCCTGGGCAAGGTGTAATGAGATATGACAATATACGTTGGAACAAATATTATATATGCGAGTGTTTTTATTCTTTTCCACAGCAGCGTAGTAAAGAATCCCTCAGTGCCTGAAGACAAAAGTCTTCGAACAGTGCGTGTTCCCAGTGATGACCTATGGCTCTGAAACATGGTCGTTAATTATGGGCCTCATAAGAAGGCTCGGAGTCACTCAGCGGGCGATGGAGAGAGCTATGCTCGGAGTATCTCTACGCGATCAAATCAGAAATGTGGAGATTCGTAGAAGAACCAGAGTTACCGACATAGCTCAACGAGTCGCGAAGCTGAAGTGGCAATGGGATGGCACATAGTTCGGAGACAGGATGGATGTTGGGGTCCCAAGGTGCTGGAATGGCAGCCCCGAACTGATAAGCACAGCGTTGGTCTGCCCCCCAACGAAGTGGACAGACGACATTAAGCGCGTCGCAGGTAGCCGCTGGATCCAAGCGGCTCAGAACCGTGGAACTTGGAACTCCCTACAAAAGACCTATGTCCAGCAGTGGACCTCTATCGGTTGATGTGATGATGATGTAGTAAAGAAGCAATGGTCGATCCGTTGCTTCGTGTTTGTTTTTGTGTACGATAGAAAAAGTGCTAGATTGCCTACTTAGTTAAGTTACATCATGGGAAATTAAACCGACACCGATTCAGTCGCCGGAAAGCTAGTAATTATATAAAACTTAGTAAAAGTTAAGTTAAAGTAAACTTCCTTCATTATGTCAATGTCATATAAATAATCATAATTATTTGCACCTCGTGTGACGAATGTTACACCAGATATTCACACAAAATCATGATATAGCATGAATACTGGGTAGATCCAGAATTACGTTTCACACTTTGGTTATAAGGTTGTAATTCCAATAATTGGTCATAAAAGTTATAGATAGATAATTATTATCACCACTCGTATTTATTGGGAAAACCCCTATGTTCAGCTTCCAACTTCCAACGGCTGAAAGGATGAGATTATGATGAAATTAATCTTTACAAATGTTAAAAATGCGAAGGTATGTTGTTTGTATGTTTGTCCTAAACTAAGCACCCAATTGATTAATAGAGTTAGTGGAAAGGACGGAGAGTAACATCGGGATACACGTGATTTGTAAAAAATCGTAACAAATGCGGGCCACAGCTATAGTGCTAATATAATTCTGAAACTTAAAACTAAAGTGACAAGGTTTTCGAAAATGATATGGCCTAGGAAGAAGCCAAGGTATTCTTTTTGTTATCAATTACCATATGTAATAGGTAGGTAGGTTTGTTTTAGACACACGTGCGTTGTGACGAGACGTGCGACGCGGCAGCCGGTCGGCAGCGGCGCCTCGATCTAATTCTGTACCTTGTGACGTCTTACGTAAACCTCAAGTTACGTCTGGAATTGTGATTAGTATTGGCTAAAAATTGACAGACATTTCGCTTTAGGTATTGCGTTTTCAAATGATGTGTTAGTCTACTCTTTCACCAACGCTGCATTGCTAACCTGTAGCTGAAAACAGCAACAGTCCATCAGAAATAGTATCAAGTGCCCGAGTAGCTGTAAAAAAAAATTATTACTGCGCGAAATGTCAGCGTTACATCTTTGTTTCGGAATTAAATGGCTGTGACATACAGACTAACCGACATGAAATAAGAAAGGTTCCTTGTTCTACCCAATATTGACGAAATATTGCGTTAAAGCGATCTGTAGGCAGTATGCAGAGTAGAAACCCTTTAGAGGTCAGGGTTAACAAATTGCCATACCCTTCCTCAGACTATATTGTCATTTACCGTTGGGTGAGATCCCAAACATTGCCCTAATCACCAAATTGATACTAACAAAATTACACTGAATAGTTTGTAAGTAAACTTAAACTCAAAACTATCTGTATTCAAGCAGATCTCTAGAGGTCACTTTTGCATTGAGATAATGTTATTTATTTATTTTATTTATTTTACATCTTGTTAGTACGGCAGGGCCACTCACACTAAATAGATAGAACTACATAACTTATGGATTAGACATATGAATGAAGGATGATATTAATATAGTGTACTATAGTGATGCTCTGTGAATATCGAATTAAAGGTCATTCAATATTCTCCAAGTATCTCAACAATTCACGGAACAATGTTGATATGAGTACATTGGATAAATTAAAACTATAAAAAAACTACAGTATGTTTAAACACGCCTGTCTGACCGATTTGATAAATTTTCAATGCTTACTTATATGTAATTAAATGGACTAACGTTCATTTATTAAGGGACGTATATTGATTCCTACTCTATTTACTTGGCTTTAAGTATGAAGAAATACTACGGAGAACATTCAGTAAACAGTAAAAAATAACACAAAATAACCTATCCATCACACGTACATAGGTCCTTCATTTGCGCTCTACAAAATAGGTACAACTTAAAACACGGCACCGCGTTCCGCTAATCCTCATTGTATTCAAAACCGCATTGTTCTGTCAGCCGCACACACAAACTGACATCACGAAGATAACACCGTGTAAGATGGTACTTGTGCCCATTTTCCAAATGCGTTAGCAACACCATATTTGCTCACGCTTAAAATGTAGAGATAGCCATACCTTATAGTAAATTTGAATTGAAATATACAAACAACGCGTTGTTTATTTCAGGGGGTTGTAGTGGCCGCACACTACCGCATAAGACCCCCTAAACATAGTACTGGAAATGCAAATAATGTACTACAGTTCGCTCTTTCGCATGCGTACGAAGCTGCAGATTTTATGCGACAATACATTTTACATAGGTGGAGTCAATCAAATAGAGGGAGTATTACTATACAAATTTTTTAAACTTTTCTTTTAATTTAAACAATCATTTCATAACTTTTTGGAGTAAAGTAGGATTTAAAAATATAAAAAAAATAACTGCGATAAAGTAAATAAATAAAAACATAATAAAAAAAGATTTTCTCTATGTAAGTTTGCTTATATTATTTTTATAGCAGCTTGTAAATAAACTTTACATTAAAAAGTGACAAAAAAGATTGTTTACATTTTAAGACAAGTGGGGAAAAAATGGACTGTACATACAAGTTCCATGGTATCAAGTAACCTGGTAGGTAACTTTATTAACCTAATTTCTAACTTTGAAATTCAAATCATCATCACTCAGAACTCAATGGATGTTGCCAGATAATGACAATCAACAAAATTTTAAGGAGATGTGAGTAGTTAGGTTACTTTGTCGAGATTAAACTGGGTTTTTACGTACCGTGAAAAAATGTGAAATATATTTTCTTTTTGCATTCGCGTCATGGGAGTGGAATTACATTCACTTATCTTGGAACTTCCATCCAAGCTGATAATTATTTATTATCCTGTGACACATCAAAGATTGCGTGTCAAAAGTCGTCGCAATTAAATTATATTCTAGTTTTAGAGAAGGCTCACAAACTCGCAACAATTAATTTTCCTCACGCTTACCAAGGTTGCATGTCTAGCACAGATATTGTAATTATAACATTCCGATTATCGCAAATGCTAGGTATTATTTTCTGAGCTTATGTTTTGATACATATTACGAGTATAATATAGTAATGTCAATTTATAGTCGCTATAAAATGGACTTTAACCTTAATTTGCTATATTCCGCAAAAAGCATAAAAATCTGTACGATGAAATTTATAATTCTTCAATCTTTACACTCCACGTCAAACAGATCTTCCAAAATGTAATCTCTACGCATGTTTCGCTCCGACTCGGCAGCATCCTTAGGAGATGTTGACTTTACAATTAATAATTGCTCAGTCAACTTATTTAGCAATTATTCATTGCATCGTTTACAGATTTTCCTGCTTTTATGATTAAGCTTCAAGGAATTCCACAAAGTAACTTCTGTTCCTATCAAACATTGTCGATGTTATTATTCGTTTGTGATGACATAAAATATATTTTTTGTGCCTACCTACTTAGTTAGATCTTAATATTATAAAGTATTAGTCGCTTTTGTATGTTTGGTCATGACTTAGTTTGCAATGCATTATGAGGCCTAGGTGGAAGCGCAGTTTCCTTGAAAATATCCACTTACTCGTGCCTTGAAGTTATTCAAGTTTTACTTAAGTGACAGGGAACCTATATTCCGGGAAGGAGTTCCTCAAGAACTCCGGTAAAATAGTGAATACTATTTTACCGGAACGGCTCAGGTTCTTGAGGATAGTCAGATTCTTTACTTAACTATTTGCTATTCTCGATCAAAATATGAGGTCCGTATAAAACATTTTATATGAGACCGCACGTTCAGTTTAAATTGCTTATTGAAGTATCTGGCGATAACATATCGTGATCGTGCATGAGGTCGGGCACCAATGTTATCTTACGTCGCGCGCCGCTTTACGAAGCCTCACTTGTTGCATTGAATGCATCTGTTGCGAAAAGCGCTGCACAATTCATTGAAATTATCTTAATCATTAATCAAAAGTGACTTTTTAGCTTATTTGTACATATAGGGAATTCATCCGTTCGAAGGTGTGTAATATTTATTAGCAACGAATTTAAATTAGGTTTTCAACTCTATCAGGTAAGGTACCTACATAAAGTACCTATGTTTTCTGAGAAAATAACCTTTTAAAATATTATACGTGTGACGCGTATGTTTAATGCTAATGTATAATGCATTAGACATTGGTAAAAGATATGTACGTTTATTTTAAAAGGGACCTAATAGAAGTTACCTTACCTTTTGAGGTAAACGTACATTTATACCTATTTATTATTCCTATTTAATATAAATGTAATAACATTTTTTTCTTTCGAGCAAATTTCGTCTTTGTAATAATTAGTGTGAGTCTGCTTTTTGGCACTAATGTAGGAAGCAAATCTAAAAAAGTAAAGATGGCGGCTGAGAAATCATACCAACTGACCAGCGCAACACGCAAAGAGAGAATGTCTTAGAGACACCAGTAAAATTACCGATGAATACATTAGAAAAAACATCATGCAAACAATAACAAAAAATGTATAATAAACAACTAGTTTAGTTAAGTTTTTTTTTTTGTTTGAAACCTAATAATTCCTCTGTTTTGCTTGGACTCTAGAAGTTTTTATTATTTGGAGAGCGATGATTACTGCAACATAGTTTAACTACTCTGACCTCTAATATATACTACTAAAGTAGTTTCTTGCCGGCTCTTCTCGGTAGAAGCTGCTTTCCGAACCGGTGGTAGAGTCACTACAAACATACATACTTGACGTTTCAAAAGTGCTTATAAAGTAGGCCTACTTGAAATAAATGAATTTGAATTTGAATTAGTGGTCAGTGCTTATTTAGGATCATCGTTTTCACGTGTTTGCGTAACCATTATTGTTTTTGTCCTAATAAACAACTTAATATATATTTGTTATCAGCAATCTGTTGTCGGCTCTATAGTCGTATTTTTAATTAAACGAAGTCAACTGACGTTTACTGTGTTGTCGCTTTATGATGAAATAAAAATAGTGTTGTGACAAAGTGAATCCTGAATGAATGAAGGCGAATGAGTCGCCGCGCCGCGTTTTGTAAGAAGCCGACAAAAAACTGGTTGTTATAAAATAGAAATAATAGTCTTTTATAGTTTTGAAATGATTAACTATTTACACACATTGTTCATTCATCTGATTGAAAGAAAACAGAACGCATCACTATTACTTTAAACATGGCAACATTATTTTACAAAGTGACATTAGCTACTGTCAGTTGGCTTCGTCTAATTAAAAATACGACTATATGCTCTATGTATTATTTTATTGTAGATGGAATATTTCTTTGCTATTCTTTTCCTCAAAAGTATACGATCCGAGCATTTTACTTAAGTCGGTATTTACTTAGGTAGGTACATATATTTATGGTAATAACAACCATTTTGTGAGCATCCGAACCATTCTCAAGGCACATGAAGCTACTACGCATGTCTCACAATAAGACAAGCGTACATTGTCATAGTGAGTCACGTGCGGCGCGTGACGTGGTGTCACGTCGCGCGCCAATCGCGGCCTTCACCTTGAGCGCATGCTCATTATCGTGGATTAATGGATGCTTTAGTCACGCGTTTTGCTTGCTGACAACCACTGAAATCCGTTGCGGATGAAGCCGCTGACTGATTTTGAAGGCGTCAAATTGCGTTGATAAATCAAAAGGGCCATAATTTCATAATATCATCCCTATCATAAATATACGAATTTGTTTACAAAGAAAATAATGATATAATATTGGAAAATAATGACATTGATAGAAACACACAAAGCTACACTAGTAATATAGGCCATATTTTTTTTTAATTTAATGCAGGTAATTTAACGCGGGTAATCCATTATATCTATTTATTTATTTGTCTAAATTATATATAGCATTGCATATGTTCAATATTTAGTCATTTTGTTCACATATATTAACAAACATACGTAAGTTTTTACAAGACGATAGAATTGCTACGTTAGCCCACAAATAATCGTAGTTCCGCTAACAATGTCCGCTTATGGCATTATATAGCTCAATACTTGAACATAATATTGGTGGTAATCCTGTATTTGTTTATTTATATTTTGATCGCAAACAATCATGGAGAAGAATATGTATTGTGTGTACAATAATCAATCTCAACCAGAAGCAGCTAATTTTTTATAATACAATACAGTATTCGGTAGGTATTATAGTATCTAAAAAATCTTCCCTCGTGCATCATAATCATTATCATAAAGTATGATCTCCGATGATCTATATAAAGTTCTCATAAAATTGGAATAGGACGAAAATTAACGAGCAAACATCTTGAAAATATTCTCTGTTTATGGACATTACGACTTTAGATAGTTTTGCTTAAATGTTTTCCTTTTTGTTACAGAGCAACAAACCTATAATGGAAAAACGGCGGCGAGCACGCATCAACAACTGTTTGAACGAACTGAAGGCTCTTATCCTTGACGCTATGAAAAAAGACGTACGTATAAGCAATCGTAAGAGTATTAATATGCTATTTAATATTTAATATTCTGGATTATATTCAATAGATATTTAGGTACATTAATATGTTTTGTTTCAAAATTTGGTTTTGTTTCAGCCGGCACGTCATTCGAAATTAGAAAAAGCAGATATATTAGAAATGACTGTAAAACACTTAGAAGGCCTACGATCTGAAGGCGCTGGATCTCCAGATAGGTTCAAAGCTGGATATAGGCATTGTTTGGCAGAAGTTACTAAGTTTTCTGGACTAGAGACAGGATTGAAAAGACGTCTAGTACGGCACCTGGAGGGATGCGTCAGTTCACCTGGTGCACGACCATTTGCTGCACCAACTCCACCCTCAGATACTGAAGACACCGTCTCACCTTCCCAACATTCCACCATTTTTATTTCAGGTAAAGCATCTAGTCTAAATAATTCATATTAGGCTCAAGTAATATTTATAGTATTTACATTGATAAAACATACAGTACAAAAATAATATGGAAATAAGATCGAATATGTATTTTCACCGTACTGTAAAGGACTTTCGTTTGTGATTTATGATGAAAATCACAGTTTAACTTGTGAAAACCTGAACAAATAAAGAAAAATCTTATTTTGCTTTCTTTTTACAGCTGGACCTGGGTCTGGAGTACGTCTCGTCCCAACAAGACTGTCAAATGGAGACATCGCACTGCTCCTACCAGCTGGCGTAAGTGCTAGTACGCTAGGCACCGTACCAACGCTTGTACCTCTTTCGCCAAGAGATGTCTCTTCAACATCGTCGGAGCCCAGGTGCTTTTCCCCAGCCAGTTCAGGGTGGGAAACCCCTCCTCCTCCAACAGAAGAACCTGCCCCATTAGCTTTAGTAACAAGAAGACAATCCCCAGAAGAAAAACCTTGGCGACCTTGGTGACAATTCATTCCCCTACTTTTTTAAACTGTGATCTGTGATATTTACTTGTAATTGTATAATATTATGCCCGAGTGATAGATTTTAAAAGTTCCTATAAATAAAACCTGTATATAACATTAATACTATATTATTACTTTAAAATAAAAATGATTTGCTTGGTCAGTATAACTTGTGTGATAATAAATAACACATTATAGGTGATTGTGAATAAATTAAGCAGTAGTTACTTTTCTAGTGTTAGTCTTCCCTAGGAATAAGTTAGGTTAGATAAGGTTGTACATTTTTTGATGACATCTAAGGCAGTATTTCATGAAAAGGGACGATTGTCCAATATATTAACAGAAATAAATATATTTTATATTATTCATTATAATCGCACTCATGTAGGTACTTAGTACCATCTAATTTTAAAATATGTTCAAGCATCCCCATAGTTGTAATAAAGTTTATTTTAATGTGTAGAATTCAGCTTCATTATTAACATTTCCGTTAAAAATGTATAAGTACTTACCTTAGCAGTTTTACAACACATATTAATCGTCTGAGTATTATTATTTAATTTCGGTATTTATTCTAATGTAGTATTTAATTTACCAAACTTGCCAAAAAGTGCAAATAATAATTTTATTTTCCTTCTGCAAATTGCTGTTTGCGTACATTTATAATCTGACGACAAATTAGAGTGTGTTAATCTAATTACATATTAGTTTAATTAATATAAGGATAACAATATAGAATTCTGCGTGCCTTATACAACAAAATCGTATAGTCTTCCAATTCATAAATAAGTTGGCTTACGTGAGATGTAATCCAGTTATATAACTTGTTACTGCTTAAAATGAAGATATAATTTAATAAAAATGTATATATAAACTTAATACATGTGTTACCATAATAAAATATTAATAATGTCTTCCTTTGCCAGTTACCGATTTATGGACAGTAAAACCGTAGTACTTCCTTATTCAAAATACATTATTATCATATTTACCAATAAGTTCGTATAATATTTCTAAATGTTGTTTTTGCAAATAAACTGAGCCCCTAAATCTAATTTTCGTATTAACAGCTTCGACAACGGCTTTCCTAGAAAAATAATATTCTAAAGGCGTCACAACAAAAGTAAAAATATTACGCTAACTCCGGTTATATGACGTTGATAATTTATTTGTAATGTTACACCACTGACGTAATAAGATACGTCAGTGGTGACGTATCTTATTACGTCAGTGGTGTAAAATTTAACATCCAGTGTTGTAAGACACTAACAACACTGGATGTTAAATTTGCTGGATATTAAAAAAATAGGGTGTCGGATTATTCCATTCTGCACCTGATATACTCACGATATATTTACACTTTCTAATTTGAAAATAGAACACTAATATAAAAATAAACCGACAGGAAATTAATTAAATTTGTTAGTGAATCTTTTTATTGCATGGGTATAAATAATTTGTATTTAATAGAAACCCTTCTTCTTGACTATAAATGTAAAATAAAAATATTTTTAAAAAGACCAGTTCTAAAAAGTATTTTGTAATTTATTTGCTTACAAGATAAAGATAAGATATTTTATGTGACAACAAGTTTTGAGTATGTTTAAGTAACTAGATATTATGATAACGTGATATTATTTTAAGATAACTTAAGTTGATTGTACCTAAAAGACAAATTAATAAATATTACGTACATTAGTTATGTACTTATTGAGTTTTATTTAATCAAATATCTAATTTGGAGTTGCCGAATGGTGGAATCGTATAAAGTTGGCTAAGTGCGAGTTGGTTTTGTATACCAAGAGTTCTGTACAAAGGTTACATATAAACCGTACACATATAGTATCAATATTATTAAGATCGACCTTAAAATATCTAAGCACGTTTCTTCTAAAGAAAGATTTTACTTACAAACTTTTTATATTTTTTTTGCTATATATATATATATATGTATATATATAGCAACAATATAAATAAATACGTATTCTGTGGAAATTATTATTCTGTACCTACTACTGTTTATGAGAAGAACCGCTGTCGAGGTTATGTAATAAATAGGGTCCCATTCGGAGCCTTCGGGTACGGAGCCCTAATAAGGCTAAGGTACTGAGGATTTTCATAAATAATCCTCAGTTTTAAAATTTTCAAAGTTAAAATAGTGGAGGCTGTTTTATAAAGAGTTAGTTTGGTATTTGGTATTTTAAATACTTATCATTTACTATTATCAAAATGAAACTGAGACCGCCTTAAAAGGTAATTTTTAAGGCACTCAAAAGATCTTCCTTTTCTTACTACTCTTTTTAATAAGTGAGACGGCAACACGGATTTTAGAATTTTTGTATACACTTGTGTCAAAAGACCATACTTCGAGGCAAATTTCGTAAGAAATGCATTAATTAAAAGATTTACGATACCTATTATAAGAAGAGTAGAATAGAAAAATTTAATATTATAATTGGTTTTTGAGAAAAAGGGCTTTGTGACTCGGCTAGGCCGTTAGACCGAATTGCAGGACTAAACAGTAATATGATTAAACAGCATGGTACGAAACAACACCTACATAACGGATTAATAATACGGAACCCTCAAATTTACCTACCTACCGGTAGAACGAACATCCATGGTGGTCGGAAAACATTGTCAAAAGCAAGCGTTTTATTACCTATATCTGTTTGTTTGCACTGTACGGGCACTAATAGCTGTTATTGAGTTACTGCACTGCAATTTGTTTGAACCATCACGCGCTGCAAAATTTATTATTTTTGAGCAATCGTGCCACCCTGGTCGCTTACTAAATAACAACCCTTTTCTTGCAAACGCAAATTTATTGCAGTAATTGAAGTTAATAATATAGGATTATTTGTATATTGCGTTGCGTGTCTCTGAAATATCATTATTTCAAACATGTTGAAAATTATTGAATACGATTAGAAATCTCTATAGAATTTTCTAAAAATTTGCTTTCGCATTCAGTTAGTTGGAGCCTACGAACAAAACGCTTTTTAATTTTTATTCCACTACAACTTCGAAGTCTAAGATTGAAAAAGGATAACCTATTAGGGATATCGCAGTTATACCTATTAAATTTATACCCGTAAAAGATTTCTGCGCGACATCGTACCGGAACGCTAAAACGCATGTCGTCACGTTTTTGTCGGAGGGATTTGAACTATTCATCACCAAAGCCTCCTACCGACAAACTGTGACATGCCGTATATTTTTATATGAGAATAAATTAACTTATACAATAATTAATACACCAATCTATATAAAACGGCAAATTTCTTAAGGTTATGAGAAGAACCGCTACAAAAAAAACACGATTTCATGCAATAAAAAAAAAGTCTTAACATATCTAAGGTAGATACTAGATACTTGAATTGTTGGTTCTGGTATGTGCTGGGCTTGAATCAGCTGTACAAATTGGCATGAATATTTATATTTCCTTAACGTTTTGCTTTTCAAGTCCATCTAAATAAGTCTCTTCGCAAAAAAAAAACGATTTGACAAAAACACTTACGTGCTTTATTTCTTTATTTATTTTAGAGCACTAGCACTTCATATGAATTATAATTATTATGCTTTCCATAAGAATTATATCCACCTTGACATAGTAAACTATTTGAAGTTCAGTTTGTGTTTGCGAACAAGATGTCATTTCGCTTTAAGTGTCTGAGAAGTTAGCTGACAAGAAACTGGATACGAGGATAGTTTTGAAATATTTTTCATCGTAAGATATATTTTTTTAGTACAAAATCAGTAAAATGTGCAACACTGAAACTCGTTTCACGAGGTCCTGGGTACGATTCCCATGTGTAGCTTCGTATTTAGATAGGCTAATAGGCCGTACCTTACAGCAGTTACTACGCCAAACACCAGGCTGATTATTATTGATAGAAAACCCAAAGCATAACAATTTTGGCCTGACCTCATCCCTAGAAACGAACCCATGGCCTCATTGTTCGTAGTAAAACGTGCTTATTAAGCAACAAGACATTAAAATAATTATAAAAAGCTTTTCCGGTATTAAATCGCATTGAAATACTTGTGAGATAGGCATAGTTTTGTTTACACTTAAAGCTTATAGGATGAAATTTTAAGAAAATCGAAAAAGTCTTTCTTACAATAAAAGGTACGAGTACATATTAGTATTCCATACAGGTTTGTCTAATTATCCGCTTATTATGTCCACAATAAAAATTTATAAGATGCGTAATGAATAAGCAATCGCTTCTCTAACGACCGCAGTCCACTGCCGAAGACATAATAATTGAAATGTATTTTTTTATGAATTTTAGGAACATCTGTCGAGCCACCCAAGTCGGGAAGCTACAGCCATTGAAACGTACCGTTTTTGCAAGCAATTTAAAACCCCGGTAATTTTGTTAATAGTATATGTTTTGGAGATTTTAATTGTTTCCAAATTCCCGTCTCGATTGTGAAATAACATGAATGGCAGAAGCCCGTTGAATAACGCGCAGAAACAACATCTTCTGTAGGAAAGCTAAGTTAAGAAAATCAATGGGTTGAAAGTTAATATGTACTGAAAAAACTGTAACAATTAGAATATGAAGTAAGGGCCCATAGATGTTTTATCGAAGTGACCACAAAAAAACACGTTTGCTTGTTGGGAATCGGCCGTCGCCAGTTAATACCCTACCGATAAAGACGTAACGCCAACCTTTCAGGGTAGATACGATGTCTCATGTCGCGTGGAAACAGATTAGAAGTATAATAACACTGAAATGCCCTCAACAAGTCAGCCCGCTACCATCTGAGACAGCATCACCAGCCACCACCAGGTAATATATCTGGCAAGAGCTTGCTTAGTAGGATAAATAAATATACTTAAGTAAAACTAAACAGCTACCTTTTTGCTTTCACGTCTTCGAACCTGCCTCGGAAGAAGAAATGTGAAGAAGGAGTGTAATTCTACAACAAATTACCGACCTACGGAGTTAAAGAATGCAAAGTCGTTCAACATTTTTAAATGCTAACTGAAATATTACACATCTCATTCGTTACTCAGTGGTAAAAAACTCTCAATTTAGCATATTATATTTTGGTGTAGGTTTATAATAAGTACTGTATAACTTAGTAAAGCTTATTATAATATAACGCAGTAGAGTATTGTTGTTTGTATCTTTATATTTTATGTTTATTTAATTATTATTAGGCAGTAAAAATCCAGTTGCGGCTATAGCCCAGTGGGTAAGGCTTCGAATTCACTTTTGAAGGGCCGAGTTCGAATCCTTACACCTCTAACTTTTCTAAGTTATGTGCGTTTTAAGCAATTTAAATATCACTAGCTATAACGGTGAAGGAAAACATCGTGAGGAAACTTACATGCCTGAGAGTTTTCCATAATGTTCTCAAAAGGTGTGTGGAGTCCACCAATCCGCACTGGGCCAGCGTGGTGGACTACGGGCTTAACCCCTTCTCATTGTGGGAGGAGACCCGTGCCTGTGTAGGCCGGTAATGGGTTGACGAAAGCTTGTTGTGCTATCTAGCAAATAAAGTACAAAGAAAAATATATAATTACTCAGAATTAGAAATGTGCGTAGAAAAACAGCAAAATGCTAAATAAAAAAGGAAGAAATATTTCCGCGGCATCGGACCGCACTTTTTGTATTTTCCGGTTGATCAGTTATCATTTGGAAAGCGATCGGTTCCTTGGCTTTATTACCGATCATTCAATCCGGGGAATGCGTGTAGGCATCGAGTTGCATATAAATTGAAGTTGTCAAGCGAATCGGCGGCCCTCATGCAGTTCTGAGTGACGGCTCCTCGTTACTGAAAGGTCGTTGCTTGCTCGGTGTCATTCTTTTTTCTTGTCTGTCCGTATCAGTGACGGAGGCCAATTAATCAGTGTTATGACGCGTGACACGACGTAATGAGAGTTCGGAATGGACTTTTATATGGCGTCGTACGAACCGTCTATTATGGCTGTAAGATCTGCTGGTAATTACAATGATCGATTTGTTTCTTTGATATGATCGATTTAAAAATAACCTTTCGAATGCGGATAACGCAGTGTTATTATATTCCATACAGCCCGTATACTCGCGATGTCACTTGATGAACTAAAAATCCGCGACAGCATATGCCTATATTTTAAGGTTGACTTATACGCGGACTTGGACGCGAGGGACCGCTAGTAGATAAATAAATTATCCTCGTATGAGTATCATTATCATTATCTGCACAAGCGGTGGTCTGGACTCTGGATAATGCATACTTAGTTCCTCGTTTTTGTAATACACTTTTTAGTCCATCCAAGTTTTAATAGAGCCTAGGTGGTCGCTGACGACGATGTCCAAACTTTTTTGAGACCACCTTTAGCGAATTATTCGCAGCATTGTTGGTATACCTACCAATTTTTTAACGCTTTTCCTTTTAATGCAATGGTGGAATTTAACGTTTAAATCTTTTAAAACCTATTATGTGAGTATATCAATTACAAATAATTAGGCAAGCTTTATATAAAATGCGACGGCTTTGTACACTTCTATCTAATCTTAGTAAGTATAAAATGCATTTTAAAAGCAAATTAGTAACCGGGACTTAATCGACGTGGATTTAGGTAATTTAAAAATCTCTAAGAATTTGGAAGTGCTTGTGAGACAAAAAGTAATATTACTCCAGGATGCAAGCTATCATCGTTATCCGCAGCCTATTAACGTCCCACTGTTGGGCATAGGCCACGCCTTGCACAGGAGAGACCGTTTTAGAGCATAGACCTACCACGCTGCTCCAATGCGGGTTTGTGGGCTTTAACGACTGTTACCACATTTAAGAGTTATAATAACCGGGAACGGCTTTAGACGGGGCGAGCACGGCACGGGGGAGGCTGACACCACCAACTTCCTAACTCCGGGCTGGTGCCGAAGATTCTTTAATAAAAATACACAGCACTTTATATAATTTCGCCCAAACGGAATTCGAACCTAGGACCTCGTGAACATGCTAACCACTAGACCAACGAGGCAGAAACAAGCTATATGTGTGTTGAATTTCGTAAAGATCAATTGAACGGTTGGGACGTGCATTGACAACAAATAAACAAACAAACGGCTCAATATGGTAGATAGGCCCTTTTGACACCGACAGTCCTCTAGGCTTCGTTAAAATTCGAATATTAATTTACATACATATATATCTCGAAGCGTGGGGAAAACGTCTTTCATTATTCTTCTTCACGTAGTCAGATAAAAAATCAGTGTAAGGGAACCCGAGATGGGGCACGTCAGGGCCGCACGTGCGGCTCAGTCAGTACCGCTGTGGGTGGTGAATCTGTTGTTTTACTTTTTTTCTTTTTTCCTCTCTAAGTTGACACGTGATCGCCATGTAAACAACCTCGGCGTGTTGTCGGTTTAATAGGGCAACCCTAATAATCCGGAGTTTTTAAAGCGAAGCTTCCTAAAGTATGTTAGGAAGCTTCGTTTTAAAAACAGGAACATTCGGCCAATAGTTGATACTACAATTAAGTGAAGAATCTTACATGCTAGCAAAACAATGAAATAAATCTTTGTTTTTACGTAGATATGAACAAATTCTTAAGCTAATATTAGTCTATTTTGTTTAACTTATCGTACCCTCTCTCGCAGCGGTAAGTGCTGTGGTTTTAAGTTGGAGGTTCGATTCCCAGCAGGGCAATTTGGGAATATAAAATTTCTGAATTTTCTCTGGTGTAGTATGGTGGGATGCTTCGGCAGTGGATAGTTACCACACTACGGACAAAGACGTGCCCCCTTTAGCGATTAAGCGTTTCGGTATGATGACGCGCAGAAACCGATTTGTGGTATGGGTTGAATATAACTGCCATGCTTCCTAACAGGTTAACCACCGCTAACCGCTACTAAGATAGTAGACTAGACTGCATCGTCACTTACCACCAGGTAAGATTGCAGTCAAGGGTTAACTTGCATAATGAAATTATACATGTGTTCGAATATTTGTATATTAGTTACTTAGATGCCGGAAGGAGATATTCGATATTTTAACCAATTCCCAAAACAAGGAGGGCTTGTTTTTGTTTTCCTTCTCGATTCGATGCATTTTTTAAATTTATAGTACCAGTTCTGCGTCGGATTCCGAGCTGCTTCCTGGCCGATTCGAGTGATTTTTATTAAAAGACGGGTTTTTTATTAGACTCATTAGAATTGATCTAATTGAATTTTCGAGACAACCTTTGGTCTTAGCACTTAAAAGAAATACGACAATTCATTTAAAACCCCGACTAAAAATTTTGTTCAAAAGAATATATTTGTATAAAAGATCAAGTAGGTTTTTTGAAGTTGGGTCTTAAGCTTCCACTTCCACCTAAAATAAAAAGATTTTAAGTCTGATTTTTTTGTAATAACTAAGACATCAGATTCAGACAACTTATACTATTATTGAACCTATGAAGTTCTTAAAAGCCAAAAAATATATATTTTTCTTTAAAATGAAAAAGTTTCGCCTTACGAAAGTATGTTTTTCTTAGTCGTTTAAAATTTTGGTATAAAATAATAAAAAGAAAATCTAAATACTGATAATTTTGGTAATGTTTAATTTTGAAACTGAACTACGAAAATGTACTCCCCAAAAAAATTATATTATGTAATTAATCATTATAGAGGGGCCCCATGACCACAACTTTTTTGTATTGTACCAGTCTATTAACTAGTGTAGGGCATTTTACCCCTTGCTCTACCTTAAGCACGTCCGATCCTTACATACCAATCCACCATCACATAAGAACGTAGTCCAGCGCAAAATTGTCTTCGATAAAATTAAAACAAAAAAAAATCAGGAAAAAACAGCTGCGTGACTACAAAAGCTTGGTCCATTTTATGTAAATAAAATACTTTAAATAGCTTTTATAACTAGGTAGATATTTATTCGAACTACTCGCCTAATTGCCTTTTAAGTTGATTTTATAACAAAACAACGTACCTAATTGGTACGAATATTTTTAAAACTACTTGAAAAAATTATACTTACTTTAACAATGGAATTTTTACAAGCACCCCCAATATGCGAAATATTTGTTTCGCTTCGTTCATTAAAGATTTTATCTCTATTCTGCAAAGCTTAAGTAGTTAAGTTGAGGTCCCGATTCATTCCAAACATGCCTTCGATATGTTCAATGTCGATACAAAGAAAGAATCGATTTTCGCAGCGTGCATTAATCGTACCAATTACGATCGCGTTCCGCCGATGGAAGGTAAGCTATCCTTTCAAATTAATTGAACTGATTAACCAATTCAATTTAACGTTGTTTAGTTTTTATTCGCGTTGCTCGTGAGCCAAGTAGCGATGCGAGAATTATCGACGAACACCAACCAATAGTTTAATTAAGATTGTTTCGATTGTTCAAATCACAAGGAAATTAAGATCAGTATGACGTTTACCTTTCTAAAGTGCACCTTAACATCATCCAGTGGTTTCCAACTTTTACTGCATCGTGTACTTTAACCCCCATTACAAATAGGTACTGCATAAGAACAGCACAGTTAAATACTTATTCCAATAACTTACAAACGTAAAGTTTGTCTTTAATTAATATGGCGCTTATTTTACTCAACTTAAATTTAAAAGGTTTTATTAACAAACGTGGCATAATATCGCAAAAGGTAAACAGATTTTTTTACCATTTCAACTAAGGGCGTCTGACTAGTGTGATAAGTCAACGCTTTATTGTATAATGTTATCTATTTATTGAATAAAAATGAGTCTCAATATCAGAACGGCTGAGCCGATTTGGCTAATGTAGGTTTGAAACTTTTCGTGAAAGGATTAAACGATGAGAAAAATACTAATAACACATAATTCTTCTGTACGTGTGTTTGTCACCTAATTCGTTACAGCTGAACCGATATTGGTGAAATATTGTATATTTCTATGGGTTCCTCGATGGTTTGAAAACATTATTGGAACCGATAGGAGCCGCTGTAATACCGGGCAGGACGTCGTCTGCTAGGTCCGCTAGTTTAAAGAAGTTATATATTAAACAACGCAGCTTCGACGCTGCGACGACGCAACCCACTAATGAATCCAAGCTCTCTCAACAGCAGCTTTCAAATGTTAGATCATGAAAACACTTAAAATTACGTTACAAAATGGATATCGTGCGTAATTAAAATGATCTAGATAAAAACAAAAATCATTGAAGACGTCAATATTTTTATCTGATAATTGTAAACCGATCTGTCATCTTAATACAAAATTTGCCACGTTCCTAAAGTATGCATTATGTTATAAATTCGGTTGCCAACTTCCCGTTAAAGTTACTGAATACGGGAGCAGATCACAGCCGGCGATTATATTTTTTGCCCTTTGGAAACCACCGGTAGAACCGCATTTACCGCAAGTTTGTTTATTCTTTTACCAAATACGGAATAAGGCTTTTTTTCTTAAAAGTACTTTAGGTGGGCTGTGTTCGACGAATTTCGTATTTTTACATTTCGCAGTTATCGGTGTAATCGCGTTAATATAGCCTGTGTAGAGGCCATTACTTAGGGCGACGCCTCCGTACAGAATGGCGGCGACATTTCGATGCTTAATTACCTCTCTGTTAATGCGCGCCTTAAAATAAAATGGCCAGACGGAATTTTATCGAGCGGCGATGTCGACAAGTTCGCCACCACGCTGCCTCTTAAGCAAAGCGAGATTTTTTTCTAATTTTATTTTTCAGGTTCGAATCTTTGAGGGAATAAAAAAAAGTTGCCCGTCATGTAAAATTTAAGTTACCTAATATATAGAATATTAATAACAAATTAAAAACCAATAAATAAAATGAGTAATTAATAAGAACAGTTTTGTTAACAAATTAATATATTTTACTGTGTTACCAATACGCACATGGGAGTCGAGGGCGGCAGCATGACAACATAAGAGAGCGTTATGCCGTTTTCCGTGACGGAATATGCTGGTGCATATAGTGGCACGCCAATAGATGTTTCACATCCACAAGTATTTATTATTGTTTCGCTTCTACTAGTTATATCTACTTGTTGTTATCCTTCTATATATTCTTCCTGCTTACTAGAGTACGCTCGAAGTTTTTAATTGTTACTTAATCCTAATCCTAGGTACCCAACTTATTACAATAGGCATTAAGAAAACATATCTACACAAAATATGCATACTGTTTGCTAGATACCTTTGACTAATTTCCAGAAGACAGATGACTGAGCACGTCTCACGGTTAAAGGTGAACACGGTGGTATCTACTCGTATTTTAATTTTATGTGTAAAACAATTTATCTCGGTATAGCTCCACCCGCGGCGCACAGGCTTAATTTTCAAGCTGATTTAAGTTATAAACTTGTATTGATGTAAATTTTAAAAGAATCATCATCAATGCCAGCCTCACATGTATATAGGATTTTTTTATGCATATAAAAATTTCGGAACTTACAGGATTTGAACCTGCAACTCTTTGTCAATCGTGAGCTGAGCGCTGCTACGATTCTCATACCATCGATGCCTAAATTAATATAGGCCTTAGAGCGAATGTAGCTTCATCTAGAAGAAACCATTGCAGTTTCGATCTATTTTTGAAAGGTTCATATTACAATATTCATAATTATTTCATACGAGAGATAACACATTGGTTTTATCATTTTATATTTTGATGTGCATTTTAAAAATTTATAAATTTGATATGATTATTTGAGTTGAGGATGGCTGAATGGCGCAGTGGCCTGCTTTGTGAGTCCAAGGTTTGATTCTGTGAAAATAATGAACATTGGATGTAGGTGTTTATAAATATACAATAGGTATTATTGTCACGCAAGCCCTTCTTTTCTGCTTCTATGGTAGTACCACCACTGCTCTTACTGCTGCCTGGCTGAACCTGGTGTTCACTCAAAACCCTGCCTATTGTAGTGTAATAAAGAACGGCACAATTTAAATTTGTATGATTGGTGGCGCTTGTCGCTTGAAGTGATCTCCTCGAGAGAACCTTTGGGTTTGCGAATCTAATTATGTTTGATGATAAAATGCTTATTTCAGTCGCAAAGTAGCATTTGCTATAGCCAGGCGGCATTGTTGTGTTTCGGTCTGAAGTGCGTTGTCGCCGATGTCATCACATAAACCTATTACCGGCCCACTGCAGAGCACGCGTCTCCTCCCACATTTAAGAGGGGTTAAGGCCGTAGTCCACCGCGCTGGCCCAGTGCGGATTGGATTGTTGCCGATGTAATTATAGGCAAATCGCCGCAGGTTGATGGACACAGGGCACCACTTCGCAGGACGTGTCCCTTTATTTATAGGCGATGAGTTTCCACTTACCATCAGGTAGGACAAATATTTGGTTCAGTTGGTACTAAAAAAAATCTTATACTTTTTCACTGTTGGGAGGAGCTGTTACACCTTACTGATAGAGACTTTACGTGCTGCGAAGCGATGTAGAGTTCCGACATTTACCTATTAAGGGTATGAGTTTAACATAAATGCCACACCCCTAACATGTTAGCCCGCTACCAACTTAAACCGCATCATCATTAATCAGGTGCCATTGCAGTCAAAGTCGAACTTATAACGAAAATAAAATACAAGTTACAGACTAACACTACAAATTCATTTTAAGCAATTTAAAATAATTCAAAGCAAATGTATAAAAAACTCATTAAATAGCGGCTAAAATAAGCAGCTTTTGAAAGAGATTCTGTGTGCTATAATCTAAGTCTTAATCTGTTGTGTTATAAATAAAAAAAAAGTAAGTAAGTACGTACAAGTAACGCGTAAAATAACAAGCTATGAGTTGGCTGCATGTATTCCAAGTCCAACCTTTCGCGTGCCATACGCGCGTGTTTCTGTGGCATGAGGAGGATGGACTCGTCACGAAACACGCAAACTGCTGGGTAAATAGTAACTACCTATAGTTTGAAGCTGAACAATTATGCTGAATTGCATCAACCGGCGTTATGCTTATGGATTTCTCCTATACAGGCTTTGTGAACAATAATCCACTAAACTAGATTTCGCTCACGCTCAGTTCGTTTTTCACACAAAGCAAAACATAGCGACCTGTGTTCTATTAAATAGCTACCTGTATGCCAAATTTTAGCGATTTCACCGAATTGGGTAGCTCGACTTCACTTTCGGGGGGCCAGCACGCACCTCGCACCTTATTAAAATATCACTTGCTTTAACGGTGAAGGAAAACACCGTGAGGAAACCTGCATTCCTAAGAGTTCCACATAATGTTCTCAAAGGTGTGTGGAGTCCACCAATCAGCACTGGGCCAGCGTGGTGGACTACGGCCCTTCTCATTGTGGGACCTGTGAGACCTTTTCTCTGTGTTTTCTCTGTCTGTGGGCCGGTAATGGGTTTATGTGATAATGATCCCAAATTTCAGGCCAATTCGTCTATTGATGTTAGCTGTGCGTTCATAGATCATTCAGCTTTACATTCGACTGCTATTGCAATTGTGTCTCAAGGGTCGATCAATGACAAAGTCAAAGTCAAAGTCAAATATTTCTTTATTCAAATAGGCAAATAGATGGCACTTTTGATGCGTACATTACATGTTAAATATGACGTCGATGTGTAAGTGAGTTGATGGCGATAACTAAATTGGTCAACTTAAAACTATAGCTACGAGGGTCCCAAACGCGCCCTGGTCTAAGAAGAAGCCCACAACAAACTTAGTTATTTTTTTTGTTATCACCATCTCACATTGTCATTTAAAACTATTAAAGAAGCAACCTGGTTAGAGCAATAATACACCCAAGCATTTTTATCGTTGACGTAGTCCTTAATACTATAATAGGACAAAAACAAAAAGCAATGCACGATTCGTTCTTAAATATCATTGTGAAATCCATTACGGTGTCCGCTAAAAGCATTATAAAGTATATCAAGAGGTTTTGTTTTTTTTTTCTAATGGTAATAATTGACGGGTCAAGCAGATGAGAACTTGATGCTAGGTCGAAACTCATGCTCTATATACAGGGTAACACTTAGCATGACAGACATGGGTCACGTCCTGCAATGTCCCGGTGTAGTCTATTAATCTGAATCTTAAGCAAAACAGCAAAGCTGCTTGGCGACAGTAACGCTGCTTGGAGACAGCAATAAGCATGATGGTAGGATTTTTTCGGAATAGCTGTCACAAAAAGCTACGGCTACGGCTATTTATTTTTATTTATTGTCAAAAAATTTTTTTTTTTCACAAGTAGGAACCTACTTCTTCTCATTAATTGAACTGCCAAGTCTCTTATTATAATTGTGGTAGCAGATTAAAGCTCCTGTAGTCGGACATGCCAACGAATGAGACAGTTGCAATATAAACTGAATCCTAATTTGTCGATGAAGGTTTCTGCGACCTTAATTTCGCGTGTGGCGTGCGCGTGCTCTCGCGGTCGACGGAGGACAGCCCCGTCACGAAGTGTGGCTACACTTCTAAGTTCCAATAATAATTATACGCACGCGGCACGACAGTGATCTAATGCTTTTCAAGATGGTTACTGAATGACGATTGCCTTTAGCCGGAAGAACTGCCGAGTTGGTTTAGTTCACCAAGTTGGACAGCAGATCACGAGGTATTAGTTATAGGAAACTGGTGATTTTCATCCCCTTGCTGTGGAGAAAAAAGTGGTCAACCCAGATAAATTTTAACTATATTTTCAGCATCTTTTATTTATTTTCGGGGTCTAAAAGTATCTTATGGCTATCTCTAGGATGCAAACTACCTTTGTGAAAAATTTGACCACGTAATTACGTAACATAAGCTGTTATATAAATTACCTTCGAAAGGTTTCCGGGCTACTTTTACTGGACCAAAAGTCCTTGGGTCCTTAGACTATGTCCAGGATATAAGTTACCTCTTTATGCAAAATTTCTCTAAGATTGGTGGTGGTTGATCCCGACATAAGTACGAATTCTCAAGATTGTAAACTGTAAAATGATTTTGAAAATGATCTGCTGAGTTTCTTGCCGGCTTTTCTAGGTACAATCTGCCTTCCGAACTGGTGGTAGTCACTACAAACAAAACTAGGCTTACTTGAAAGTTTTTTTTTTTTTTTAGCTAAACATGCCTTGTGGAAATACTTTGTTGCAGCTAAATTAAGTCTTCACCTTGACTATATTTCTTGAAAATCATGGCGAGTTAGAATACTTACTGGTTTGCTGCAATTGATATCCATATATTTTGATGATTCAACAAAAATTTGAATAATTATGACTAAGCGTTTTCTATGCATCATGGACCATGGCTTATGTATTAGATGAATCATTAAAAAGCCATTCCAGACAATTCTTACTATTTAAGTTTATTGTATCTTGAGATTACAAAAAAAACATATTAATAAAGAAACTAATTTAACGTTCCCTGGGAATTTGTCTATCCCGGAAATTAGTATATGTTTATCCCGGAAAAACTTACGGTTCCTCATAAAAAAAAATGTCGGAGCAACAGCCAATATTTTAAAAACTTTTAATTTGTATCCTATTGATTCCTGTCATACTATTCGTTAAAAAACCTATCCTTGAGTTATAAAGCTGTTTTATTTTTATTTCAACGCTGAAGAAACCGCGGCGTAAAGCTACTAAAAAAAGCTAATAAAAGCGTCGATAAAGCTTTTCCCTTGGCCCGCACTTCTATAAACTACATAAAGTCTTTGTTTAGCGCGTATAATTAATCTTGAAGATAAGACGCGTAAAATTCACTTACACTATTTAAAAGATGGACACGATCTGGTTTAAATGTAAAAAAAGGGTACAGATCCAGATAGTAAGGTATCGTAGGTGCTATTTAGCTCTCGGGGCTCCGACTTCGTGACTTACCGCTGCAATAAGAAATAAAACGCCCACGCGGCTTTAAAAATGTTAAAATAAATAAAATGCACACGTCTCGGCTTATCTGCGTTTGCGCACAGCGAGGACAGTGCAGGACGCACGTGCAGCCCGGGGTCTCTTTTTATTCCTTCTGTGAATAGAAGACTAGATTATGTAGATTATATACCTATTATCCAGACTTGCCTATTATATTTATAAGGTTTGGGACACACGCAAGTTATTAAAATGCATGCATGCAAATGCCAAAGAATCTCACTACTAGAAGTGTATTTCGCAGATAGCCCCATTTTGTTGTTTATTATCTTGCAGTTCTAGTTAGCTCTCGGCAGAAATCTCACTGTTAGCATATGATGATGCACTTCAAGGGGCAGAGGGTTGCAGGTTGTTTAGTATGTGTTAAACCCGTACTCCCAATCGGTTTGTACGCGATATCGTACCGAACCGCAGCAGCACGTTTGTGTGGATAGGACGCGTAGACCCTACATAATTATAACTATAATATAAGAGGGAAGAAATCTTTTTTCGAGGATTTTTTTAAATATGTAACACTTCAAATATATTAAAAAATAAACTCCTCGAAAAAATAATCGTCGTCAATGTCTAGAAGCAATGTCTAGAAGTGGATTTATATAACATATACAACACTTATTTAACACATATACAATACTTTTAGACATAAATATTTTGGAGGCGAAAATACGGTTTTTCCTTAGTTGAACTCTTCACAAACAGATCTATGTTTCAACTTTATGTAGCCGAAAATCAAAGCAACTGATCACCAAATATCATCGCAACTGGTATACTTGATTTTTTTTCTCAAATTAACTCATGGTCCATCTCTACACCGATCCTTGTATTTATCTTTTGATTTTTATTGTTTCAAGACAAATCATCTCAGTGTGTGCATCACCTTCGTGGCCTGTGCCAACGACAGGTACGCGCGACGACGACCTGTCTGATACACAATGTGGCACTTACACGCACTAATAAAGCGCTGAACGAGTCGCGCTACCGTCATTCTGTTAACTTTTTGAAGCCAAAGTAATACCACCCAAACGTCTTTAGACCTACAATACGTGAGTTACCGGTAATATAGTGCAAAATAAACCGATTTCTCGGTGCCGATACGTTACATTTTTCTAAGCCTTCTTTTTTGAATGCTTATAATTAGGTTTAGGTTTAAGGCACAATGAATGTTACTTCGTTCCTTGTATTTGTTTACCGTATAGTTTTAGACAGTTGCATATCATTTCAGTGTGTGCATCACCTTTGTAACGTGTGCGCGTGACGCCCACTGCATCGGTCCGATACATAATGTCAAATGTATGTGTATGTACACGCACCCATATTGCACTAAACAAATCGGGCTACCGTGATTCTGGTAATTTATTTTTAAAGCCACATAGCACATATCCCCCAAAATTCTTTATACGATATAAATATTAATCTCGGTGCGGTTTCCTGAGCTTCATTTTTGGTACGCTTGAAAAACTAGTTAATAATTATAAATTTATAGTCGATCTGTATGCAGAACCTTATATTTCTTACTTTATAAGTATTTATAGTTGCTAGTAAGTCAGCTCAGTGTGCGCATCACCTTTGTGGCGTGTGCCCGCGGCAGGTGCGCGCGACGCCGCGCCGACCGGTCCGATACACAATGTGGCACGTACATGCACCCATATAGCACAAGTCGCGCTACCATCGTTCTGTTCACTATTGTTCTATACATTGTAGGCTGTAGGCACATAAATAACCTGTACATGAGATCATAATTCCATGACAGCACAAGAGGAGCCGCCTTTATGGCGGCGGCGAAAATATTTTAATGATAAAACTCCGCACCTACAACATAATTTGTTCTTACTCATAAATCGATAGGTATCTATACAAATAAATAACATTAATGTTTTCGTACGCTCTGCTTTCGAAGTACAACTGTCTCTTATTGTGATTATATAAATGATTCGTGCCTTCATCAATCCCAGCCTTTTAATACCACTCCAGTACAGCACAGACCCCCAGACTTATAGGAAGAAGATTTTAGAGTATCTACTCAACACGCTACTCGATTCTAAACAAATACAGTTTTAAAATATATAAATACTAGCTGTTGCCCGCGACTTCGTCTGCATTTGATTTTGTTTCTTGAAATGGCATTAAATTTAGTTGTAGATCTAAAAAGAATTAAAGTATTCAGTATCGCTAAGCCTTTAATGAGGGGTTTGCTGCTGTCCGCTGAGGAGTTCTGTCTTCTATCTCCAACCACAGTTAAACACATATTATAACCTCTATACTTAGTACAAAAACAATTATTCAAATCGGTTAACGTTTGTCGGAGTTATGGTGTAAAAACACTCATCCCCTCTCCCAAAGGAACCGCTTAATGTCGGGATAAAAAGTATTCTATATTACTTCTAATACTTCCAAAAATATGTGTACAAAGTTTCATGAGGATCGGTTAAGTAGTTTTTGCGTGAAAGCGTAACAAACAAACTTACATTGACATTTATAATATTAATAGGGATAGGGATAGGGATTTAATAACTATGAAATATAACCTCTTTAAAAATATTTTTTTATTTAATTAAGTTTTAATTCGATTCAAAAAATTTACAAATAATACGCGAACGAAGTATGGGAAATTGCTATTATGAATTAAAATTAAAATGCCCAGGTATGTGCGGCAATAGACCCCTACCACGAAATAAATAGGTTTCGCTTTGTAGGTAGTAAATAAATAATAAATGCATTAAAATAATACCTAAATCTATTTAGGTTTTTTCACATAATGACCACCACATATCACATATAATCACCACAGTTCTCTAGAACTGTGGTCATTATATGTATATATTACTTTATTTTGGATACCATAATAACTTATCTTAACAATACCCTCATCTATTACACAAGCTTCTATTGACTTGTAATCTGCTTTTCATGCAATTGAAAGCATCCTAATCCTCATTCCACTAATGGACGTCTATCGGTTGATATGATGATGATGACCTAATGACCTAATAGGTCTTTTGAAGAATGTTCCAAATTCCACGGTTTTGAGCCGTTTGTGTCCAGCCGTTGCGCTTGAAGTCGTCTGTCCACCTTGTTGGGGGTCGACCAACGCTGCGACTACCAGTGCGGTGCTGCCATTCTAGCACCTTTGGAACCACAACCTGCCGCCCATTGCCACTTAAGCTTTTTAATTCGTTGAGCTATGTCGGTAACTCTGGTTCTTCTACGGAACAAGCTATACCAAGAAAAAGACATGTTTAGAGTATATACATTCAAGTAGTAGTATTTCATTGCTCAATTCGAGATATTAGCAGATAGGAAGAGCTTTTCGCAAGGTCTACCGGTGTTTCGTCTCCGTCACGCGAATTCATGGTTGGCTTGCACCGGTAACTGCATCCTGCACGAAACAATATATCTAGCTATAGTGGCATTCAATGAAAATTATTTTAACAATTACCTATTCACTATTGAGATGTTCATTAAATCGTTGCGTCTATCTGATCATACTAATTTAATCTTTACATCTGTGTAGAAACCAAAAAAAAGTTTTTTTTTATTCCACCACAAGTTAGCCCTTGATTGCAATCTCACCTGGTGGTAAGTAATGCTGCATCATTAATTATCTTTCTAAGATGGTAGCGGGCTAACCTGTTAGGGAGTATGGTAGTCATGTCCCTAATCGATTTCTACGCGACATCGTACCGGAATAAATCGCTTAGCGGCTCGTTTTTGTCGCTAGGCTGGTAACCTAGGCCAAAGCTTCCCACCAGACCAGACCAGATAAAATTCAGAAATTATAAATTACCAAATGGCTCCTGCCGGGAATGGACCCTGGCACCATCTACTTAAATTCACAGCGCACAGCGCACAGTTGCGTCAGGGAGGTCTTCAAAACAACATGCTAACAGCCTTCATATATATTTTTATTATATTATTACCCCAGAATGAACCTTTTATAAAAATGTTGACGTGTAAAAATCTAATATTATACTTAAGAAAATATTAGATATAACTTTGCATAAGTTGAACATTTTATACATTGAAGTTACTATAAATTAATGGTATTTGAAAAGGGCGAGAGTAATTTACGAGATCGTTGGAAGATTTAAAACAACAAACAGACTGATTTGTTGTTTTAAATGTTCTTATAAACCTACTTGAAATGGAATAACATATCAACAATGAAAACCGGTGGGATTTAAACCTGGCAACTACCGTAAACTCATTGGTTATTGCGGTCCAAATTGCCAATTCAGCCAAGTCTTCCTGCTCACCGAGGTTACAGACAATTACATTTTTTGTTTGTTAAATTTCGTTTGTTTTCCTCGCGGGCCTACAGTGGTTAGGAAGACTGAGGCTAAATTGGCATAGTAAGCTGGTCTTGCAGTATCATTGGCAAAACCCAGTTCCTTTCTTAGTTCATGTCTAACTCTGGTTCACAATGAAGATTGTGCGTCAGCAGTTGCTTTTTTAAAGAGTAATGTTTATTAATATATTGATTCTAAGCTCAATCATTGAGAAATTAAGCAAATTATTTATTACGTTATGTGAATTATAGGATTATTGGTCATTGTATACCATGGAGTTCCGCAATGTTCTGCTTCTTATTAATTGATACACTATACTACAATAATGCACACTGTTGTATGGGGCCTTTACCTTCAGGGGTAGCAAATAATAACACACTGACAACTTCATTTAAATCGTGTGCTTTTTTGCACTGTGCAGTAAAACACGTAAATTTCCACAACTTTTATCACACCTGCGCAGTGATTTATATAAACGACGTGCAACCTGCCAACTGCATACAAAAGAAATCCCAAGATTATATGGGGCTTGAAATTATTTGATGCTTCCGCAATTCATCGCGAAATCCACGAAATGCCGTCATTTTAACGATTATTAACGTCATGATAAAAACCCTCATTAAAAATAAATGTGGCATAAAGTGTGCACTAAGACGCCTGCCGAAGACACTTCAATCCAATCCGGTTCGTACGAAACGACGACCTCACCGGTATTTTTTTTTTCTCCGCAAAACTGTCTTATTTACGTTAATTAAGTGAAGTATAAGTTCGTGACTAGTTCGGTGGGAGAGCTGGCAATATCGAACAGAATCGTGACGGGCGTTTCTCCGCTTGTTCTGTCAGTCATCGGATCATATTTAGCTTCGTATTCTTGTAAGATGTGAATAATGAATTTCTTTTGAACTTTTTGTGCGGGAAAAGCAATAACGCAATTATGTCAACGTAAAAACACCGTAAACAAGAACGGTGTTGAATGTTGACCATTCACATTGTCACATGTAGAGATGTTACACAACTGTGTAATTATAATGGAGTAGAATATGTTTTATAAAAATATTGATTACCACTAATCAATACTTTTAATACAACTGTAACTGGATGACACCTGTAAATTTAGTATTTTCCCAGGGGAAGCCTAAATAACGATAGAGAACGCAAATTTTTATATAATTAATTTCTGTCTGTTGCCGATTTAAATGCTACTTTTAGCATTCCGGGTTAACATTTAACAAGTTTTTTGTGACGAATGATTTCGTCCATTTTATACCATAACTCTGTAATCTTTATTTTATTTTATTTTTTTTTTATTTTGTTTATTAGGTTTAATAACAAACACTTACACTAATACAATCGTTTTTAAAATTTTAACTATTTTATTTAAGTGTAATGTTTTCTTAAAAGTAAACATAGCATATGAAAATATATAATAAGCTACAGTTATGTATATAATAACACCATTAAATGAAAAGAAAAGGTATTGTGAATGAGAATATAATAACAAAATATTTCACACACTATATAAAAATAAATCAAGGAAACAGCAAGTAAGGCTCAACTGGTCCATGATAAAAATATCTTATCTCTGAACTTATAAAAAGAGTCAGAGTAAATATCAACTACAGTGCTAATGTGGTTTAGGGTCTGACATAATCTTGGAACGGGGGAATTGGCACCAAGAACAGTTCTACGCAACGGAGGACAGAGTGGAGCTATAGGTTTACGGATCTTTGCGCAATTTTAGTCTCTCTACCAGACTAATGTATTCATAATGCTAATGCATTCAAAATACAATAGGTACCTACTGTATTTAATTAAGCGAAATACCCACATCTTCTTATCCAAGCCTTTTTCTGCACGTAAGGCCTTCACTTGTTATGCTTCGAAATTTTTCCTACTGAGGTCACAGCTCCAGCCATCCAAGCTCGTTCCAAAAGACTAGCAGGCCGCCCAGGTTGACAAGGAATTTTGTGCTGGAGACCCAAGGTAGACTGCGCTAGCCCGCCACGCAAATTCTTGTTACGCCTATTACAGGTATAGGCTGGTGACACTTTTTAGATATTATCGGTCTGGACACTGGTTTTGTTTCTAGATAAGAGGTGAGCTTACTTCGCTCCAATCTGATTTAAATGTGAAAATTCTACCTTAGTCAATCTGCGGTCAATTGCATTTGCCTAGTTGGGAATGCTGCTATAGTAATAGTTCGTGTGAACTACCAAAATATGGCCAAAGCAATGTAAAATTAAAGTACATGTCCATAATGTTGAGAAAAATCGTTCAGCGAAACTGCCTTTGTGAGCGTATTGCCATAATGAGAACATAGGCCTGTGAGGGGCAATATGTGACTTATGGGCGACGGTACTCGTTCTTTATTACAGTTATTATACGCCCGGGGCCCACACGAATTATAGAACAACGTACAGCAACTCCGAGAAACGAATACCTTTTTTATCCACGCCATTTCACGTTAAGCACAGCGTAAAAATGATTGCTACAAGGTTTGCAGTATACTCGTATGTACCTACCTACCTATACGAGATTAAAATCATATCTAAATAATATGCACAATTTTGCAATAGTCTTTTAGCACGTACGTTTTTGTCTACCGACTATTACTTTTTGACGGACTTATTTTGTCAGATAAAATGTAATCCCTTCTCTACACTTAAAGCAGCAGCTAACGTCAAAGTTTGGAGGAATGCTATGCCGTGCCGTGTCGTGTGGTAAAGGCAGATCAAAATTCAGTTTTTGACGACAACTTTATATCGATCCCGGGTTTCGTACGAGGCGACTTAGAGAATATAACGAAGAACGGGCAGCCGAATCCCTAGCATCTACTGATATATCCAACCCGTCTGCCCAGCGTGGTGATTGTGGTGAGAGGCCTTTGGTCCAGCAGTGGACTGTATAACAGTCCACTGCTGGCGGTTGTCGATGATGGTGATAGTTTGTCAGAATTGCCTTGTTTTTCGGAAATTCTAGTGCGTTTTAATTCATTACAATCAGTAGATGTTAATCCATTCTTACACACTATTATCTGCCATAGATACGAAAGCCTATTTTTGTGTTTGTTTATTCATTACCTAATTTGGGTGGTATAGAGATGCGAAGACGAATATCCGTCTATTGCACTAAAATTTTTAAATTTCATTAAATACCCATTCCTCCTATAATATCATTCATCAAGAAGTTATTAAATATTTAGTAAGTTTATAAATTAGGAAGGCAGTTTAATGAAGTCAAACTTTTATTATTCTTTATTGATGAAAGAATAAAATGTTCCTGGGAATTTCATTTAACATTCACTATTTCATTTTATATTCAACTAGGTTATGGCGTAAATTTGTTTTATAAATATAATTTTAATGTTTAATGGGATAGTTCATTAAAACAGATCAATTATTTTGAACAGGCGATTTTAAAATTGAGGATAGGTACCTACAAATACAATTTCATTTCAGAGGCCAAGGATGCCTTTAGGGTAAGTGGCGTCCATTGTTCAACTTTATAGTTATGTACCAATTATTATTCTCATAGTAAATTAAACGTACCTACCTACCTATAATTTACTAATGCGAGATAACATTTAATGCCTCCTCTACACTTGGAGCATCCAGAAGTCAGTTAAGAGATTTTTTTAATGTTCGTTTTTCGAAATTGGCGGTATATATTTTCTGTGAAATCTGTAGCAGCTAGAGTCTCCGAAAGTTTTTTTTCCAATATGTTAAAAAGTGAATCAAAAGACTCTAAAAGAGTTTTGTTATCATCATTATCAGTAAGTGGTACCAGTGCCGGATTAAGACATCGTAAAGGGCTTCATAGTATCAAGTCTTATAAAAATCGTATTCAGTACCGTAGAATACTACTACAATTAATAATTGACACCGAAAATTTCTTTATAAAAAATCCTAATAAATTTATGTAAGACTCAGGAGTCGAACCTACTACCTTATGATTCATAGTCAAAAATGCTTACCACTAAACCGCAGAATTTAGTAAACTATCAATCATAATATTAAACCTTTCTTACAAAATTTTACATTTATTACGTTCTGTTTTCGTAGAAAATACCTCTTGGCTGTAAAGTGAGAACCAATTTTGTAAATTAAACTAAGATCAGCTTATGCAGTGTATTGGGGAAGGATAAAAAAATGATCAGCCGCGAGCCAATATAAGAATACAGCCATCTTGGCAGGAGTTCTGACGTTTATATACGAACTTTATAGCCGCGTATAGTTTACGACTGTTTTAAAATTATTTTTCTTTATTGTTACTATATAGACTTCGAGCCTATAATTATAAAGTTAATTATCTCTCTCGAGTACCTACTTAGTAAAACTATTCTAAAGTTACTTTAATTTCTTTATTATATCGGTAGGTACAGTATAATAGTTATTTGTTTTTAATTATTATGTTCACTTTCATATATACAATTTTGACAATACTGTGTTATGAGCTTTTTAAAAAAAAATTGTGAGCAGGTAAGTACAATAAACAATTTAAATCTAATTTGGGTTTACTGACCCTTTTTGTGTGATTTGTTTAGTTATCGACATAAAGAATAATACCTCGTAACATAAAAAGCTAAGTATATTTTAAATTACATTTAAATTTCTTAAATTAAAAACGCACATAACTCTGAAAAGTTAGAGGTGCGTGCGGGGCTCGAACTCGGTCATCCGGAAGGAAAGGCCGAAATTCTTACCCTAGTGCTATTACCGCTTTTCGAAATTCGAGAATTGAAAGTTAATTTGAGAGACGCCGTTAGTCCAGCAGTGGAGTGGTCTGATAAAGGCTATCGACGATTGAGGCGTTTGCCATACTATTACCATTAGTTTTGTTAAGCAAAAATACAGGCTACTTATTATTAACATGCAAAGGCTGTAATCCAATACACTCATCGCAGCATTTGTCGGCGCATTACGTGAAGCGGCGTGAAGACAAACGTGACAGGCGGCGTGACGAGTGCGCAGACGTCACTTGCATTGGACACGCATCTCTGCGCGCGCCTCGCCTTGCATACCTCATTCATTTACATTCAGTTTTGTACATAGTTCTCTTTTGGGGTAGTAGTTTAGCATGCCTGACTACGGATCCAGAGGTCCAGTGTAATTTCAGTGACCACCCCGGCGCAGCGGTGTGCGATGGGTTTTTAAGTGGACAGTCCAGGGTTCGATTTTCAGCAGTTTTTACGGCAATTTGGGAATTTATAATTTCTCTGGCTTACCAAAAAAGACGTACCGCCAAGAGATTTAGCATTCCGGTACGTAGGTATTAGGTATTCTCAGATAGTTTTGTAAAGAAATTCTGAGTTAATTTTCGAAATACAAAACTAATTGCATACAATTCCAGATTGTAAACTTCAGAGACATATAAGCACACGGAAAAAATAAATTCTATTTTTGGCTCCATATCTATTACAAAATGGAAGGATTATCTTTTATTTTTTTTCCCATGGTAGTTTTTTATCATACCTACTAAATAGCGTTAAACCTAATTGCATTGAAATCCAAGTAGCTTTAGCGTGAGTCACATACAGACAGACAGGCTAAATACTACACTATAAGCCCCTGATTAAGATTTCCTAAAGTTACAGTGTACTACAGTTTTAATAACATACTGACTAACGGTAAAACATATAACACCCATTTTTCAACGTTGGGGTTTAAAATAACTTTTATGACTGTATAGAAAATATAGAAAGGCTTTGATATCTTCCTTTTATGAGTTATGGTTTATACCATAAACAGTTTTATCAACCTTGGATATACTTAACCAACGTGATGATGCATCTGCGAAATCCAATCCAAACTTTATCAATATTTGTCCGATAATACTTTCAAACGATCGAAGTGTATAGAAATGTTATTTTTAAAAATAGCCGACGTCAATATAGTGTATCAACATTATTCTACTAGTCTAGCCCTTCCATTTGATGTCCTATTGAGAGAGTTGTGAAAAAAATTTATTTGCCATTTTATGGTGGTCGCTATCTTGGACCGATTTTCATCGACTATAGCAAAGATCACTCCCGACTTACTCAAGGTGTGTTAGTCGCAAGTGTTCTTAGTTAAAAAAACAAAATCAAAATCGATTCATCCGATGCCAAATATAAATACGACGAAATACGATGCCACAGACAGAAAAACACACACACACTAACTAAACTTATAGCTCCAGTCGAGCTTTGTCACAAGAAGCTCAAGGTACGAGTACTTACTCGTATCCGTACCAAAACATTTCAATCATTTATTAAGATGATTCATTCGTTTAGGCAGGTAGTCAGTATAACAAGTAAATACATTTCTGGTAAGCAATAATTATTTAAGTGCCTTTACTTTTTGCTGGGTAAAAAGATTGCCATGTCGCAAGTGCTTCTTGTAAAAACGCGTACCTACGCAATATACGTAGGTGCTATTTCATAGCAACGTTTTTACTGCAAAAGAAGAATGAAACAAATAATATCAAGAAAAACAAACTATATACCTGCCCTTATGTTTAGTTGCATACATTTTAAATTGGACGCGTGACCGATGAGTCCTCAGTCCACACGCTCAGTTTTGCCTCCCGTACGATTATCTTAATATATTTTCGACCAATTTACAAAGAACCGTCGCTTTAAGAACTTAAAGGGTCACCGCACAAGGCGGCGTTTAGAAGCTCGAGTGGGTACACTTTTAACTCGTTTTTGTGTACACTTCGCCCACGAGGGAATGCCGCTGCCGTCTTTGGACGAGATATTTGTTAGGTATACGTAAGTTGTACAACAACATAATTTCTCATTATTATCCGTATAAATATAGCTCTAACGCCCGCGGACAAAATAAATACACTGGTTTTACAATTATGGTTATGTATCGAGCCTTTATTTTGATATCCTGGACAAATTTTATAACTATTACGATAATTATAACTTAGCCAAAATATCTCGGATGTTTAGGGTTAATTGTAATTCTTTTTATCTCCTATTAACTCCAATTTATCGGCAACTCTGGTTCTTCTAAGGATCTCGTAATTTCTGATTTAATCACGTAGTAGGTATATTTATAGTTTTATCCGTCAGCAACTCTGAGACTTCTTATAAGACCCAGAGTTAGCCACCATTTTTCGGAGATCTAAATCATCACTCGCGAAGCGCATTGTGTGACTTTGATCCTTTCGCATAGAGGTTTTTTGCAGGAGAATTTGTCACGAAATTTACTGAACGCTTCCCTTATTAATATACCTACGAGCTACCTATTATACACCAAATATACCAAATATACCAAAATCAAACATCATGATCATCCCAACCATTCATATCAACCTATTACCGGCCGTCTTCTCCCACAATGACAAGAGATTAAGGAAGAATTCCACCACGCTGGCCCGGTGCAGATTGGTGGACTCCACACACCGTTGAGCACATTATGCATCAGGCATGCATTTCCTCACAATGTTTCCTTGATCGTTGAATCAAGTGATATTTTAGAAGTGCGTGCTGGGAATCGAACTCGGTCCCCTGAAAGTAATATCGAAGTCCTACCCGCTGGGCTATCACCGCGCTCAAAATCAATCACCTCGCGAAAAAGGAAAAAGATATTTATCAGCGATTCAGAGGTGTACAAAAGAGCCAGTTTGAATGGAGATTTGATTTGATTTTAAAGCAGAAAAATCTGTCGGACTCTTTGGTTTTGTTGCCAAGGCATCCAGTTCGGGTGAGGTAATTTATGCCGGGTCGTGTGCGCATGTGCCGCTCAGCCTACCGCGACGCGAGCGGGCGCGGATGAGTCGTGACGCGTTCGCTTAGCCGGTAATCAGACCCAACCGTATATATAATACTAGAGTTCCGTCCCGGCTTCGCGCGGTTGCAATCCTTACAATTGTTTATGGAAGGACAAACAAACACTCCTTCGCATTAATATTATAAAAATCAAGTTGATTGGTTGCTCAGTTAGGGCGTTATGGAAGGACAAACAAACACTCCTTCGCATTTATAATATAAACTCAACTTGATTTTTGGCATTGAATTGCGCTACGACTACCGTCTACTGCGATCACAAACCCGTCTGCAGAACGTGGTGATAATGGGCAAACCCTCTCGTTGGGACAGGCCTTTAGTCCAGCAGTGGAATGTTAAAGGTTAATTGATTTTACAAAAAAACGGCTTCTATGTTTTATGGTTGATTTTCTCCTCTGTCTTCTCATTTATCGGCTTAGCTAACATCTCTTCTTTAATCAGAGCAACTGCTGAGTTTTTGCCGGTTTCTTCTCCGAAGAATCTTCCTTCCGATCTAGTGGTAGAGTAACTAAAAATTTATAGACTTTGTCTTTTTAAAAGTGATTATAGAGCAAGCCTACTTATAATGAATTTTGAATCCTATCTGTAGTTACATGTGTACCCAGTATTAAGAACATACAGAACCCTCATTCAGACAAAAGACGCAGCTCGAAAATAGTGCCAATATCAGCAGCATAACCCCATAGTAAAATTCCATATGACATAATGTGTGCTGTGAAAGTAGCTAAAATAGACTAGCCTAGCAGTTTTTATGTCCGTTATGTGGCGTATCTGCTTCACTGCAAAGGCGGCAGAACTAAGCCTGTTCGATAAATTATCAACATGAGGGCCCCATTGAAGTTTAGCATCTAACGTTATTCCTAGAAAAATTCCTTCAATGTTAGTCGTGTGCACGTTTTCTGAATGTTCTTAATTCTGTGCTTGTGTACTAGTTTATAATGACTCTTCTATGTATATACCAATAATAACATCAGACTCAAATAAATATAACTAAACATAAATTTATTGGATAGAGATTACTCGCGTGTTATTAAACAGAGTAATGAATCAAGTCAAGTGATAATAAATTAATAATAAATAAAGCGAACAGCAATAAGAGCGTAGGCCGCGCAACCTACCACTTTATCCTATAGGGCATGTGATACGAACTAAACTGCAGATATTAATCAACACCATTCTGGATAGAAAGAACGAACGTGTGGAATGAAAAAAATCAGATTCAATTAATATTTGCCCAGAAAACTCGTATCTCTAAACTTTGCTCTATTTATCAAAGCATGTAAATGTTTTTTAATTCGACGGACGATTAGCGCAGTTCGCAGCGACCCTGCTTTCTGAGTCCAAGGCCGTGGGTTCGATTCCCAGAGCATGAATGTTTTTCAGTGTCTCGGTGTTTATATGTATATTATAAGTATTTATGTATATTATTCATACAAATATTCATCAGTCATGTCAGTACCAAAAACGCAAGCTACGCTTCCTTTGGGGCTAGGTGGCGATGTGTGCGTTGTCGTAGTAGGTATATAAATTATAAATTATAACAGTTTCTAAGTCTTTTGTTAGAATATTAGCTTCCTCAATGTATAGATAGCTATTAGGGAAATAAAAATCTTTTGTATTACACGGAAAAGGTACCTACTGCATAATCGCTGACTAGAACCGATTAATTTTGTTATCACACAATAGTTTTTCATTTTCGAGATTTTGCTAAAATGTGAAATGATTTTTTGATATGGCTACATATCATTTTTAAGGTTAGAAATTATAAGGTATTTAGGCCTATTTAAAAAAAAAGCGGCCTTAATCATTGGGTAAAGGCTGTTAAATATGTGGTATCGATGCCTACCTTCATACTTACTGATTTTCTCTCTTTTTATTGTGGTTAAAAGTGACGTGCGATTAGAATGTAATAGAGAAGCAGAGCCACAATTCCGAAGTCACGACATCGGTGCGTGTTGTCTGACGTGTGCGCTAATCCTGCCGACATCGTCGTCGGTATCATCCCACGGCTGGAAGCGGCGCGCGACCGCAACGACCTCGACTGCGCGCCGCTTTTCTGAGTACAGCTACAGGAGGTATTCGTTCAAATATATATTTTTATGACACTACTGGTCAGCCCTTGACTGCAATGTCACGTGAAGACGCAGTCTACGATCGTAGTGGGCTATCCCCTTTTGGGTTCGGCAATTGTATTGAACCCCTAATCGGAACGCTTAATCGTTCGATCGCACGTTTCTGTCAGTACACCCGTAACTAGCCACGGCTTTCCACCAGACCAGACTAGAGAAAATTCAGAAATTACATATTGCCTAACATTGGAATTTTAAAATTTTTAATAGTACAATAACGGTAGTACAGTTATAAGAGAGTTCTAACCCTCAAAATAGGTTTTCCTTACGATGTTTTCCTTAAAAGCAAGTGATATTTAAATGCTTGAATAAAAAACGCACATACTTAACTGCGAAAAATTAGAGGTGCGTACTAGGTATCGAGCTCGATCCCCCTGAACGGAAAGCCAAACCCTTACCTAGGCGCTACCATCTCTTAGGAGAGGAACTGATTAGGGTTTAATATAACTGCCAAATACCCAACAGCTTAGCCTGTTACTATCTTATCAACATTTAAAATTCCAGTGAAGGGCTAACTTGAAGAGAAACAAAGCTATTTTATAATAATCTTATTATCTAAGAACCCGGTCGACTGTACTCGCGCAGGGCGCGGGCGGCGCGTGCCTGGGAACCGGCGGCGCGCGCGCGTTCTCACGGCCGGCCTGACCTGCCCCCCGCACCGCGCCCCGCCTCGCCGCCTCCGCCGCTGTATCGCGCGTTTCTCTCACCTCTGCTTAGGGCTGCCCTCATGGCTAGCATGGACAGGAGACATTTTTCTCCTACAGAAAAGGATAAAATGATATCTTCTTCAACAGCTTTCTCAACTCTCCGGGTATTGGTATAAGTGGAATTATCTATTTATTCATCTCATACCGAAATGAGCAATTCTTATATCCATATATATAATCTAAATCTCGTAAACGGCGCCAACGATTTTCCTGAAATTTAGTATGCAGGGCGTTTTAGGCGTGATAAATTGATCTAGCTAAGTTAAATTTCATCTTGTTTTCAGGCAATTATTAACTGCTACAATATAAATACGAAGGTGAATTTCGCTACCATCTACACTACATCAAGTTAAAATATCTCAGGTGGGAAATCGGGCGGTTCAGTCCAGATGTTATTTTTACCCCTTTTTTGCTCGGTATTTTTTTAAATTTATTTACCAAAAAAAATACAGGTCATCCAGGTACTACGCGTTATAACTACGAGTTACCGTGCTTTGGCAAGTGGACATGGTAAGTTTATCCTTGGTCAGGGGATATAATCAGCTGATATTATTTTTGTCTGTAATAGCGATTTGTTAGACTTTATTCCTTGTGAGATTCACTCAGCGCACTGCCAACTGGGAGACCTACTCATACTAATACAAATACAAACGCCGGTAAAAAAAAATATACATGGAGTTTATTAATATTGTCGCGTATCAAGAGTTTATGTTCCATATATTGGCATGAGGAGATCCGTAGAAGATTCAGAGTTACCGATTCAACGAGTCGCGAAACTGAAGTGGCAACGGGCGAAGCAAACAGCTCGGAAACCGATGGACTTTCGCAACCCAAAGTACTAGCAGTCCTTCACAGATAAATGCAGCGTTGGTAAGACTCCAACAAGCTGCATAGATGACATCAAGCGAGTCGCAGGGAGCCACTGAAAACAAGCAGCCTAGGAGCACGAATTTCGGAACTACATACAAAAGACGTATGCCCGCATCACTGGAAGTCAATCTGTTAAGGTGATTATGATGATATCCAATGGCACTATGCATAGATCTCCTTTTAGAATGAGCAGGGTTAAGGCCTTGGACAACAACACTGGCCAAGTGTATATCTTTTTATATTAACTCTATTATCAGAAACTCTGTAGTTAATCTTTTCTAACATATAATTTTTAATTTAACAATCATTAATCCATCGGGTTTGTAACTAAGGCGTAGTTTAATTAATAGAAATGTTGAGTGACGCAGTTGTGGCATAGATACGTCAGGACTTCTCCAAACTCGTTCGTTTGGAGGTCTATTAAGATGCATCTTTGTATTGCGTTATAAAGTCAACATCTCCAAAAGTACCTGCATGGTGTAGAATGTAAGAAATAAGCTGAATTTAAATTACACTACACAGTACACTTATTGTATATCATGGACTTTTACAAAAAAATTACTCCTGCTATCTAATATTTGAGTCGTAACTACAGCCTGCGTTTCGGGGGCACTGAGTTTGAGCTCCGGCAGACACGTCTGACTTTTTGGAGTTAAGTGTTTTTAATTAAATTTTTAATTAAATATCACTTGCTTCAACGGTGAAGGAAAATATCGTCTTCGCCTTGGAAGCAGGGTCGTTGCCCACTGCGCCAATCGGCTGACAAGCCGTCAAGTATTACTTCCCCGGAAAAGCTCTGTCACGAAAAGGTCTACTACTACTGTGTGAATATCTGTGAGAAGGATAATGAAAATCGGTTTAGATTTAACGGAGAAATCTTTTCTGGATTTCCAACTCATACTATTGAACAATATGATAGTACGAACAACAAAGTTTATATTGATTGTTTAGGCACTGATGTAGTCAATGATGCAGGAAAATGCAACTGTGTTGTCAGCCCTGCCGTAACTTCTAAACAACCGCCTCAGTGATTTATAGACTCGGTGAATTCCGCCTCAATTAGTGGTGGATTAGTCGAATGCAGATAATACCTGCGTTATTAGAAAGCCTGAGTGCCTGTAGACATGCTATTGAAATAAGAAAGAAAATCATATATAAGTAGGTATTACGAGTGCAATTTTAATTTAAACGTTTGCTTTTTATATACCTAACATATCTTCGTTAAATCTCTTCTCACATTCCTAACTAGGTATTTAATATATTATTTACACATTTGGTTGCGGCCATATGCGTACACTTCTCATTGTCTGATCGATTATCACAATCGTTTGAACCAATGGTTCAACTTGTCTTAAACAATTATATCACTTTTCTGATCAATGATTACTATGCTCTCAAACAATAGTTACACTAGGTAGTCTAAAATATTTTTTACACTTGTCTGAAACAATTGTTACAGTTGTCTAAAACAGGGCAGTTGCATTATCCAACTGCCATGCCAGCCTGATAAAGTGCTCTTCTATGGCTTTAAGTACCTATAAGTTACAGAAAACCACGGTAATTATTGGCTACTACGTATACCTAAAGTGCAAGGCGAAACCAATTAAATGCATATTACTATTTACTCTTTATTAATAGCTGATTAACTATAATATTACATCCCAGATGATGATGATCGAAATAGCTTCTATACATTAAGGTAGGCATAAAGATTTTATTGGATAGAAGGAGGCGTTACTTTGGGGAAATCTATACTTATAATAAAACTGTAACTGGAAGATTTCTGTACATTTAATATATTTTGAAAATGTTGACCGGGGGATGCTTTATAATCGATACTGAGTCCAAAACAGATTTTTATTTAATTTTTGTCTGTCTGTCTGTCTGTCCGGGCATCACGTGAAAACTACTGAACGGATTCAAATAAAATTTGGTATAGTGGTAGTTGATATTCCGGGTCAACAAAAAGCTTCTCCCGGGAAATGAGATGAAAATTTTTATCAATTTTACCTCATAGCTCCGTTAAATTTGAACCGATTTTAATAATTCTTTCTTTATTTGAAAGTGAGAGTATTTTAATGAAGATCGGATAAATATTGTCGGATATAAAGGTTATATATAACTGTTCACAGATAACAGCGAGTCCCAAAGCATATGGGACAGCGATAGAATGCCTGCGTACCATCCTATTTATATTATAAATGCGAAAGTTTGTGAGTAAGGATGTATGGATGGATGGATGGATGTATGTATATATGGATGGATGGATTGGCATTTTTAAAGTAATCATTATTACCTACAAAAAGTCTGGGAGGCTAAATGCCTAATTGTTAGGACACAATAACCGCTTTTTGTTTTAATTTGTCAATCAAAACACGGGTACAATCTTCAGATGGTGACGTGATCATTTTCCTATCCGATCCAAATAAATAATAATTTCTCTTTAAATTATTCAAATTGGACCTATCGTTTAGACATTACTTCGGTTATAGAAATGCTAAAAGATATTAAATCCTATAATAACCACACTCCTATACTCCACTTAACAATTATGCATTGTAAAGTACACTCCTGAGGATACTCCGGTTTCGGAGCGAAACGTGCGTAGAGGGTACATTGCCGAGGAGCTGTTTGGTGTGGAGTATACGGATTGAAGAAATTATAAATTACACCATACAGATTCTCCTGCTGTTCGCGGAGTATAGCAACTTAAGCTAATTTTTCATAGTATAAAGTTTTTAAACTAAAAGAGGTATCTTAATAAGAGACGAGTAAGTAACTAACTACAAAACTATCTTATCGCAGGACTACGTAGGCTGCTTATTAGTATCTACTTATTCAGATTATACCTCCTAGCGCACATAACCTACGATCACAGTAAGATGCAATCTGTGTGGTATACGAGGCAAGCCGCCGTGCCTCAGCCTCTTGCGATTATAACATAAAACACCTACAGAATGCGCATATCTGAACGTTTCAGTAATTTTATGCCGATTCCATTACACACGCTTATCTAAAACTTACGGTTTACTTTCGCCCTTTTATCGAAAATCGTCTGTACTCTTAGTACGAAGTTATTGCACTCGCAAGCGTAGAATACTTTTTTTCAAAAGATGTATAGGTACGTGTAGTCGTTTTAAGTGAAGCTAGTCAAACAAAGGTTGTTTTTTGCCTCGGTTTACTCTACCGATGTATGTAGTATCTACTAACCAACTACAAAACGTTGTCGTAAGACTAGGTAGGGTTTATGTATTCGTACCGACTTATTCAGTTTCCACGTACTAGTGGTACTCAACGCAGATATAGTGAGATGCAATCAGTGTGGTTTACGAAGCAAGCCGCCGCGCCCATGCGATTATAACATAAAACATTTTCAGAAAGCGCATATCTGAACGTTTTAGTAATTTAATGCCGATTCCATCACATATGCTTAAATCTAAAACTTTCGTCTCGCTTTCGCCCTTTTATAACTCATCGTCTGTTCTCTTAGTACGAAAAAGCGGTTTCGCAGGCGTCGTTAATAATTATAAAGCTTTTTTTTACACCTTGTGTTTAGGCCTTAGTCCTGATTCTCTATACCATTAAAGTATTAGGTAGTTTCTGTTTTCTGCAACGACTGTCAATTTTTACGTTACAAAATGTCATTAAGAGGACATTACGATAACCGGTTCAACGCAGCATCCGGTACCTGATATTAAACGCCTTACCAAGACAGATTACGACCTCTGTTTGGCAAACTCAAAAATACGTTAACCTGAGAACGTCATCCGAAATAAGGAGTTTTGGTAAAAGAGACGACTTGAATGCCGTTGATTAATTTTCAAAAATATTTTTTTACATTCAAATGAAATTCAAATCACTCATTTGAATTATATTCTGTTAGGAGACCTCGATCAGTTAAACAGGTAGTAAGTAGGTTATTTTTACTCGACGATACGAACCCGTTTCAATACTCGAACCATCGAACATGAAGATGTGTTTTAACTTATATACGTACTAAGGGTACTGATGTGGGCTGTTTTACGATCTATCCGAGGAGAACTTTATTTCCAAGCTTAAATATTTTTCAAGTCGAAAAAAGGATTTATATTTTAAAGCAAGCATAATCTGCGGGATTTATTTGCGCTGACATTTACGATACAACCTTTACAACTTTATTTGCTCGTGCCGATGATGACGATTGTTTGTTGACTGTAAAACTATCTACGAGTTTGTTCGTCTGTCCGTAGCTGTTGTAGGAGTATTTCCATTTAGGTAAGAACTAACCGACTTAAGTATAGAAGTATATTTAACTATGCCATTGCTGACCTCTAGGCCTTCTGCCCACCTTGATACCGAGGCGCATGACGGCAGAAGAGAGCGTCATGTCGTTTAAAGTAACGGCCTACTGGTATATTTTATTCCCAAGGTGTGCAAATGTAGGTATGTCTCACATAAAAATAGAAAAATGAAAAAATCACCTCTGTACACTCTCGTTGAATTACCATAGATGGGCGACTCTACAAGATTAAAATGTTAAACCTATGCAACCCCCGGAGATTAATTATGTTTGAGCATACGCTGATACCTTAGTTAGCGGCTGCATTATCTGCTTTGCATATCCAGCCAGCTCGTGCGCGGTCACAAAAGGTAAACAAAACAACGACGGCTCAAGTTAAGCGAGATAGCTCTGCAAAAACACGCTACCTGCGTGAGTCTTCAAGGTGCCTTCCCATATTATGGAGCTAGGTCTCCAAAATGTTTTTTAACGGCCTCCCTGGCTCAGTGGTAAGCGTTGTGATCTTATAAGTGGGAGGTCTAAGGTCTTAATAATGCGGTTTTTTGCGTTAGCATACGTTAAACATATTTAGGGACTGTTCGCGTATTCTAATAACCAAATTAGATACTCACAGAGTTTTATTTATTTAATACCCCTAGAGGTATTTTAAAGCAATAGCCAAAAAAATTTTTTATATAAAGGTTTAATTAATAGATACAAACAGGATATGGCTGGTTTTATTAGTTGGCGTTGGTTGGTTGTTCGTATCAGCAACAATTTATTATATTTTTAACTGCCGCACTTTTTGCCACCTCTTCGTAGAACTACCAGACACCATTTGGGTGCATCTAACGAATATGATGAAGTCCCGGACAGAGACAGAACTATGGAGACTGCCTATGAAAAAGAGGAAGGGCATAATAAATCCTTTACAAACTAAAATAAGGGTTATGTCAAAATCGGTCGGTAGCCGAAACAAGTTATTTAAATTCGGTGGCCGCCAGGACGCTACGCCTACGTGTGCCGGGAACGGGTATCCGAGCGAACAGCAAGCTTTTTTTTAAAAAAAAAAGAAACTAACATTATGATATTGTAGATTTCATGTGAAAAGAGTGCTGATGTCGCGACGAGAGATGTCAGAAAAACTGCGCTATACATCATAAATCCGATACGAAATTTCTCTGGGCAATTTATATAATTACAATATGTAAAGAAGTGTGAATATATCAGTTACTATTCATTAAGAGATAAAACTTGTATCAGTATTATAGTTAGAAGAATTGAAATAATACTTTGCTTGTGTTTGAACATTGTAGGTACCTAAGCTTAGGGAATTCATTTGCTTAGAGCTTTAAGGAATATATATATATATAATTTTTTGTTTGAACTATAATTTTATCTTTACTTTTTGTTTAATTTAATTCCAAGTTATGTACACATACTTTGGGTTGTAACTTAGAAAAAAACTTGTTATTACTTATATTTAGATCTACCTTTAGTTATTATCTGTTTTGTGTACCTAATAACAATAAACAATGGAACTGTTAGGTTCAAACTATTAATATTTCAATCAATCTGAACTAATCCAACTTAAGTATAGTTATCCATTCTTAAAGGCGTATAGATCCAAAACATGGTTGCTAACTATTTTCCGCATAAGAAGGCTCGGTCCGACTTAGCGGACAATAAAGAATAGCCATCCTTCCATGATCAAATGAAAGCGAATGAGAAATGAGAAGATCCAGGCCTACCGTCCTAGCTCAGCGATTTCCGAAACTAAAGTAGTGCTGGAGTGGCGAACCCATACTGGAAAGCACAGTGTTGGTATATACAAGGTGAACAAACGGCATAAAACGAGCCGCAGAGAGTCGCTGGTAACATAGCATGTGAAAATCCCTACAAAAATACCTAAGAGTATGTTTAGAAGCTCTGGACGTCCTATGGTTAAGAAAAAATATGATCGGTAGTGGACGTCCGTGATTGTGATAATTATACAGGTTTAAATAGTTTCGTATTTGGGATTGATATCAAATAAAGTATCGATATATATAGTAGAATTTATAGTAGGTCTTTTTAAGTGGCACCAACAACACCGGTGAATTGAAATTAAAATGCCTGCACATATCATGCGAATCTTACACAATACGATATCGTGCTAATGTATGCGTGTGACCAATAAAGCAATCATCAGGATGGTCCGGCCAATTACGGCAACGGCGGCTTATTGGTGGACTTCGAATTTTTATATTTCACTTAATCTGCCCACTGCTTTACCTGCGTGTACTATATGCCTTATTATTATTAATAATATTTATTTAATTTAAGGAATTAGAATATCACTTATACTACACTACACATAATGTTCTCAAACTATGGCAGTGGTTTATTCAAAAACTATTAGGTTTTCGGTTCCACAGATAAGTTCAAAAGTCAGTACATTTCTAAAGCCTTTAAAGTATTATTTCGGTTTTAATTTACAATAATATAATAAAATATGTAAAAAACACCCTTTTACTTTGCTGTATTTCTACGCGAGACAAACCAACAAACACGCCCGGTATTTTTATAATATTAGTATGGACTATGGATAGTATATATTTGTAATAACTCGTACGAGGCTTTGGCTGCGGTGCGAGTGCACGGTGGCTCACAGCGTTTATGCAAAAGAGATGCTAATTCAATTTGCGCTTCGAGATAACTTCAACTGTACAATTAAGTACGAGTGGCTTCGAGACAGTCGCGTTCGATAAATAACATATTAATATTGGCGTCGCCATCGGCAGGTAGGTGCGAGGGGTGCACACTACGAGTCTAATGTACCTACCTGTAACTTGTAGACTCATTGCTCATAGGATGATCATTATCATAATGGCAGCCCATTATAGGCCCACTGCAGGGCACGGGTCTCCCACACGAGAACAGTTTAGGTCGTAGTCCACCACGCTGGTCCAGTGCGGAATGGTGGACTCGACACGCCTTTTAGAACAATATAGAGAACTCTCAGGTTTCCTCAAAAGGTTTTCTTTCACCGTTGAAACCAGTGGTACTTTAATTACATAAAATGCACATACCTTACTAAAGTTTGTGGTGCGTGCTGGGATTCTAATCATAGTAAGCTAGGGTCGGAGAAATATTATTACGAGTTATACGGTTCAGGAGCTACATATTTTTTATAACAACATGGTAGCTTTGTGGCTTTATATCAACGATATGATAAAAACTCGCTCGAAACCTCGAGACACTTTATAATAATAGTGGACGTTTCATGATTGTGATAAAGACCTAACTTCGATACCGGTATGAATAGTTTCGTCGGTGGGACTTATATGAGCTAGTAAGTCATTAGTTTGACGATTACTCTGGCGCTGTTTTATTAGGTCGCAGGTTCGATCCCCAGAAAATTTGAATTTTCTCTGATCTGGTCTGATGGGAGGCTTCGACCGTAGTTACCACCAAGACGTGCCGCCAACCGATTTAGCGTTCTAGTACGGTGTCGTGTAGAAACGTTTGGGTTTAATATAACTGCCATACCCTTAATAGGTTAGCCCGTTACCACCTTAGACCAGATCATTATTTACTACCAGGTGAAATTTCAGTCAAGGGCTAACTTGCATTGAAATAAAAAACATTGTTACGATCTACGATTCAGGAATTGTGATAACAAAACGGATTACCTTCTCATGTTAATGGCTTTATTTCCATGGACGCGTGAATAATATAATTATAACTTTAGAAACAGTCTTTAGACGGATAAAACAGTTTACTGCTTTCACGTCTTTTCCTGTTCCTCACCGTTTTCGTTCCTGAACTGATTTCCCTTCTCAAATCGGGGACAGCAAATTATCCAGAACAAAATTTTTAGAAATAGCTAATGTGTAGGTCTGTTTTTCGTGATAGAATGTATCCTTTGTGTATCCTCTATAAGTGGATAAGGGTGGATAATCCCAAGTTCTAACTCTTTTCTGTCACTAAAAAGTTATTCTTATAATCGCACCCGGAACCTCCTGTTTAGACGAATTTGCTTACCAGTGAACAAACGAGACAGCTTTATCAGCTTCTTGCCGGTATACTTATAATAAAGAAAATATTATTCCGTCCACAGGGTCGCCACGCTCCATTCAGATTTCTGAAGCAGGTAGGCAGGCAGTTTCATTTTGTTGGCATGGTCGGGCCTCGGATGAATGAGTGCCGTCGCGCGACGCAGTGTGCATATAAATGAGATGTGTACCCACTTATTACAGAATCCCTGAAACCTACTGGGAACAAGAGAATATTTGTTTTTTGTATTTATTTAACTTACGAGTTGACATTCCTATTTGTTTTGCAAGTTGACATCAAAAGCCCATTCCTATTTGTTTACATAATTCCCTTGTTTTTATGTCTATTGACCCACCAAACCGCATTGGAGCAGCGTGGTGGGTCTATGAACTAAATCGTCTCTCGTATAAGAGACGAGGCCTCTGCGTAACGGTGGCACTCGGATATAGGCCGCGGATGATGATCATGATGATATTTCTAAAAATATTTTATTTCCCTGTTCCTATTTCCCTCTTAGGTATATTAATTTATCTATGCAATTAGTTAAAATATTATACATTACTTATTTTTTTTAATGTGTCTGTGCAATATATGCGCGAATTACGGAAAAAATACTTTAAGTATATTTAAATGTGGCATGCATAACTGCTTTTCAGCACTGCTCGATTCCCGGTTCGAGCCAAAAATTGTTTGGTATGGTTCTTTTAATCCGGTCTCAGACCGGGGATAGGAAATTGGCCTCGAACAACTCCGTGCTTAGAAGAACGTAGAATGGATCAAAAGCTGTAATTCTCTCTCCAAAGAAGAGAAGACACGTGTCCCAGCCGAGCGGCATTAATAGGCAGAAAATTATTAGTTATTTGCTGAAATTAATAATTCTTAAACTGTATTATTATCTCTACCGTCAGCACACTGCAGTTAGCCTATTTATATTCAAATTCAAATTCAAAATTCATTTATTTCAAGTAGGCCTAATATAAGCACTTTTGAAACGTCAAGTCTGTCTGTTTGTAGTGATTCTACCACCGGTTCGGAAGGCAGATTCTACCAAGAAGAAGCCGGCAAGAAACTCAGCAGTTGCTCTTTTCCAACATCAACAATTTACATTTTGCATTTTAACATTCATTTTTCAATCTTGTGAGAGCTGAAAGCGGAGCCGGATGCTTCCAAGCAACCTTGTCAATAAAAAATTCATCAATTAATAAATATTAATACATACTCATAAAGTTGAAAAGTCTATAAAGTCTATAGATGTATTTTTAAATTCGTTCTTCTTAAAAGTAGAGTTTTTGAGACACTTATTTACTACACTTCTACCTACTTCATTTACCTTCTTCACTTTAGTTTGCATTCATTATCATCATAGTTATCAACCTATCTACAGAATGAGTAGGGTTTAGGCCGTAGTCCACTACGCAGGCTAAGTTTTTGAGAACATTATGGAGGACTCTCAGGCATGCAGGTTTCCTCACTACGCTTCCCGTTTAGAGCAAGTGATATTTTATTACTTGAACCGCACATTACTTTGAAATGTTACGATTTTTTTAAGTCGGTTAAAACGGGACCTTCCTTACCACGCTTTACCATAATTTTAAATAACAATGCTGGAATTCATAAAGCTAATTTTAAATAACAACCGATGTAGAAAAATCGTCCATAAGCTAAATAATGATACTTGTATTTTACACGATGAAACTCGCAATTTACCCTTGGCTATCGATGTTATTTAATGCGGCTGGCTAAAGTAAGAAGTGAAAAAAATAAGTGCCTGGAGAGCATTTTCGAAAATCGATTAAGGTAGACATGATTGAGGGGCCACGTTTTTGTGCCAGTACGGGGTCTCTGTAACACTTTAACTTAAAATGTTAGCATACGAAGCTGTAAAGCAATCGGATGGTGAATAATTACATTAGCCCTGGACCCTCCCATTGTACGCCATAATACCATAATTATTCCCATTCATATAGACTGTCATTTGACGTATAACATGCGTACATATTTTCGTAGTACAATGGCGCACGGCATCAACGTACCGTAAAATTATTGCCGCAAATAATTCTGTATTAAGTGTATGATTAATTGCCAGTTTTGGTCTGATAACAATAAATTGGTATCGATTCGTTTGCTTCTTTTATCAATGAGATGAGGTATTCAACCTTTTTGTAAGCCAACCTTCGTAACTTGGCAAATGAAAACAATAAAAGAATGAAGGGTTTTTCTACAATTTTTATACAAAGTATAAAAATTAAAATGATAACTTAAGGTTATAAACAAAGAATCCCTTTTATAAACTTCCTATATTTTATTTTTTCATCGGTATTTTTTTTTTCATTTTACACCATTGATTTGTTACTATCGTTATACACGATAAATTAAAAATGACTATGCGTCAAAAACTGTTTTAAAATGTAAAAGTACATATGACACCCCATTTTGTCTCTCGAAAGGTTTCAATCCCACAGTTTTTTTATGCGAATAAAGATGGACCACTATGCCAAATTCCATCTCGATAGCTTTATTAGTTAGAAGAAAAAATCGGCTATAAGGGGCAGCAAAGTGGTAAGATCGATTACAAGTCGCAACAAAATGGGTAACCTAAAAGGCTTACATGTATTTGTTATGGTAGGTACTTCTGTGAGAAGGCAGTTGTTAAGAAAAGTCTAGTTTGCTCGAAGAATGGCTCGGATATTCAAAGAACTCTGCGGACACAACAATCTGATAACATTGTTGTAATCTTAATTTGATCGAATAAATTAAGCTTGCTCATACGTACCAATTATTATTAGTATGACGACTTTATTAGTGTACATAAATTGGAATTTTTTTTCAATGTTATTTATGACCCTCATATGTTTTCAGTGCGTTTTAATTACGAAATCAATAATCGAATTGCGAATGCAATTAAATTGATTGTACCTCGATACGCGCGTATCGGAACACTTGCATCGCAGCTTTCAATTTTAATTATAATTAATTCTATTAGGGTTTTAACGTATATCTTAAAGTAAGATTTCATGTTAATAACCGAGATGCTGGAAGGATTCTACATGAATAACTGTATAATTCAAGAAAACATACACATAAAATTAATTATTTTTGCCTGCTTCCTATGGCTCTAATAATAATAATGCACGTTTTCACTAGCCTTAATCGGATACCTATGTTTTTTAGTGATTCCTAGAGAAAAAACGTTTTACGAACTCTTATGTGATAACTAAGGACGTTAGGCGCCATCTAAAGTTAAAGCCACGGCTGATTCCTTGCTTGGAATTGATCTCAGGACCTCGCTTATAAGATCACAACGTTGCGGCTGCGCTAAGGAGGTCGACGAATTCATCGTCGACTCAGCTCAGAGTCGTAAAGGTTGTGCATGGCACGATAGGACGGCCGATGGACATTCGAAGACACAGAATTGATTAACCATATTGGAAAATTCCGAGTTAGTAGACCCCTTTACGTAAAAAGACATCACACGAATCGCAAGTAGCTACTTTAAACGACAACGGATCAGACTACTTTGACGTCCGATTGGCGCACCGGGCAGCGACCCTGCTTTCTGAGTCCAAGGCCGTGGGTTCGATAACTGGAAATCCACTGGAAAATATGTGTGTGGTGAGGATAAATGTCCTTCAGTGTTTGGGTGTTTATATGTATATTATAAGCATTTATGTATATTATTCATAAACATATTCATCAGTCATCTTCATACCCATAACACGAGCTACGCTAACTTTGGGGCTAGATGGCGATGTGCGTATTGTCGTAGTCTATTTATTTATTTACTTCGAGATTTACTTACTACTACACATTGTAAACATTGTATGCATCTTAAAACTAAAATAAAATAGAATACCAAGCAGAACCATAAAACGAAACGTTAAAAACACTAACTTTATTGCCAATTAACAGGAAGTAAATTTAATGCGTTACAATTTTGTTCAATAATTTGTAGGGCAGTAAAAGAGTCGGCAAGGGTGCGCTCATGTTTGTTCATTGTGACACAGTATGCAGAATTAAGTATCCATAATTATTTTCTTAGCACACGTCCGAGGATGATAACACGTTTTACTCCTCATTTTCATGCAAAGTAACTGTTTCGCGACTATTAAATTGCAGTTGTCGCGTAACAAAAAGGCAGCCGTAAGTCGCTTGCCTCCCGGTCATTAAAAACTCATCAGCATCCGATAAATAATTTTATTAAATGTCGATTCACACCTTTGCTTGGCCCGAGCGTGCCTAATGGAGCGGACCTTGGACATGTTTTACGACTGGTTAGTTTGTCGTTGTTATTGTTAGAATTTGGATGTTTGGAAAATAAAAAACACGCCGCCGCCGTCGGCTAAGCGGTAGGTAGGTGTCTTTTTATGGTCGGCCGTTTCAGATGTGCCGCGGTGATTATTATTTATTTTTGACCCAATAGGACCAAAGCTGGGGATTTTTTTGCGACTTCTCAGCAGTTATTTATTAAAAAAAAAAAAAAACTTCATATAGGTAGCTATTTTTATTGGGTAATTTTATAAGGATGACAACAGTATCAGTGAAATATTTTGATAGAATGCGTTTTTCAGTAGCCATTCATTATAAGTATATGGAACCTACAATAATGTCCAATTATAATTAAGACCTCCCTGGCGCAACGGTTGAGCACCGTGATTCCCGGCAGGCAATTTGGGAATTTATAATTTCTGAATTTTATCTGGTCTGGTCTGGTCGGAGGCTTTTGTCGTAGCTAGTTTCCACCCTAACGACAAAGACGTGAGCTAAGCGATTTAGTGTTTCGGTGCGATGTCGCGTAGGAACCGATTAGGCGTATGACTACAATATTTCCTAACAGGTTAGCCCGCTACCATCTTAGTCTGCTTCATCACTTAAATCTATTAAAATTCCAAATTCAAATTCAAAAACATCTTTAAACTGTACTTAATATCAGTGAAACCAAATTCTCCAAACAAGAGCTCTTATTGAGCAGAAAGGTGTACAAACATCCTATACTAAAATCGGTTCAAACCAATAAATGTTGGTCCATTTCACACTAAAAACTCAACCAAGGCGAGTGGCATCAAGTGGCAACAACATTAAATATTTAACAAACGCTTAGTGCTGTAATGCTGAGCCAACACAAAGACACATTGAGCTGTCGGCGTAAATCTCTGAGCCGTCAAGGTTCTCACACGGTGGTCCCATCCTGCGTCAAGTCTGGCCCACAGTAAATGTACACGTCAACTACGTATGAGGTATATACTTGTATGAGGTTTTGAAATAAGACAACTTGAACGGATAACAATCTGGTTTGAACAAGCGTTTCCTGATCAACGTAATGAGGGGTTGAAAACTTTGGTAATTACAACTCAATGATGACGTCTTAATTATGTTAAGAATACAGTTTCTGTCGTTATTTTTTGGCGAGAATATTGAAATTGGTGAACTTGTGTTTACTTTTTAGCCCAAAGACATACCTACCTACCTATAATGTACATTGTACAGTTGCAGTATCTCTACATTGAACGAACATACATTTACACTACTTTTGGCCGGCCGATTGGCGCAGTAGGCAGCGAAACTGCTATCTGAGTTAAAGGCTGTGGGTTCTTTTCTACAACTGGAAAATGTTTCTCTGATAAACATGAACGTTTAACCGAAAACCTAATAGTTTTTGAGTAAACCACACCCATAGTTTTTACTGAAAGAAATCAGATACAGCCCTAACGTCACATGCAAAATTAAAATCTCGAAAAATTAATATGCTTCTTTGATACAGGTAATATTTTTACTGCGTGATTCGTTGTGAAATAAACTTAAAATTATTTCATAATTCTGTTACACGTTGTATATATGTAAATAATTATCGATGTGTTCTCGCCAGTCGTGCGGTGCTGGGCATACCTACATTTAAAGATCTCTTGCAGACCGATTACGTCGGAAAACGTATAAATGGTCGGGCATATATTGGTTTTTTCTGTGTGCCAGTAGTAGTGGCGGTTTGGAAGTTATTAGGTGATTGCAAACGGCTTGGAATTGGTCGCTTTGGGAAATTGGTACATTGGTAAACTTCCAAGCATTCGAGACAAGAAATTAAAGAGGCGGAACAAGCGTTTGATTTCAGGAGGCAAATTCGGAGCACAGTTTTTCACAGCTGGTTTGGAGTCTGGACCGCTGGCTTTATTTAAAATAGTCATGTTAGAGTCACAAGGTAGAAGGATTGGTAGTGAGGGGTGGGTGCAGTTGTAAATAAGCTGCATACCGAGTTGCTTAGAGATTGTCTGTTGGAGTTGGCTATTTCGGTAGCAGTTATAGCCAAGCAGCAGAAGTAGCAGAAGTACGTTTCAATTGACTTTGAAAGTAACCAAAACAAATTTGCTACCAAGGTGTTAAGTTGCTAATATATACGTATAGTATTTGAAAGATTAGAGCTTTTTCTATTTTACAAAATAGAAAAAGCTCTAATCTTTCAAATACCATACTTACTTAGCATCCAATCCATCCATCCAAAGGCTTTCTTCTTGGCAGTGATGTCTGCAGCTTTACCATACGACGTGTCTGTACACACCTTAGCTTTAGCGTAGGTACTCAGCGTAGTAACACTCTCTCCGAGAGAAATCAATATACAGAGAAGGAAAATGAAATGAGAAAATGAAAAATGGAAGTTGATTTGGTTTTTTTTTAAATCCTTTATATATATATATATATATTTTATTTATATATTTGTATAATTTTAAATCTTATTTATTGCACCACCTACCTCTTTTCTATGTTTTTTCCTTTTACGCCATTGGTTGCCTGGAAGAAATCGCTATGTAGCGATAAGGCCACCAAATTGTACTCTCTTTATATGTATTTATATCTTTGTAAGTACTTTTTTTTCTTTGGTGTACAATAAAAGTGTATTCATTCATTCATCCTTTTATATTACATAGTAGTGAAGTGAGTTTTATTCTTTTCAACATTTATTTCTTCTTTCTCGTTTTATTCCGACTTTATTTGATCTTTATAGTTCAACACAGTGAGCGGTAGATGCAAAGTATTATGTACATAGTATAATCTATATCTAACTCAGAGACAACGAAGATGTAACTTGAAACGAGACCTAGTATCAAATAACATCTCAATTAAGTTCGGTAATAAATCTTAAAATGCCAATTCAAAACTCATTCGGATGAATAGCGAGCGTTAATTATAGAAGTAATTACAGCTCAAAATTACGTTATTAAATGCAATGATTATTTGTTACATTCAGACGCAGACATAGAATAATTAAGTGGTTATAAACTAAAGTGGTTAAGTTAATTGAGTATCTTCATTAGCAGTGATATCCTAAAGTAGCATCGACGGACAGAAAAGAGGCTTTCCTGAGAACAAGTTCGATCCGCATGCACCTCGCACTTTCCGGAGTTATGTGCATTTCAGGTTATTAAATATCACTTGCTTCAACAATACACTTGCATAAAAAATATGCCGAAGCCCATGAACATAGGTTTCATCATCGTCTTAACATAGAGGCCATCCTCGACAATACGAACATAATGAGAAGACTCAAAAGGTCTAAGCCTTTTGAGCTAGTGTAGTGTGTGCTAGTGCAATTTTAAGATTACAAGAACAAGGTGTCTTCCATATTATGAAGATAACCTACCTACTTATAATTTAATTAACATTTTTTTTTACATTATAAACTTAGTAGCTAGTTTATAAAATATTTTTAGACATCTATTTATAATGCAGTTGTATTTAAAATGTACGTAATTTTGAAATTATTTACAAACGTTGTGAAAACCCGTTATAACCTTTTACCATGAAAACAAAAACGTTCTTAGTAAGCAGTACCTAGTAGTAAAAGGAGTTTGGACATCCTTATAACAACTGCAGTGTTGTAAGGATCCGAGCAAATCCCAGGATCATATACCTATCAAAGATTTTCTCATGACTTAACCCTTTATCACTGTGTGACATAACGGTAACAAACCAAATAATTCTTACCAAATCCCACAAAAAATGTTTTATTTCATTTTAAATAATAGGTTTGAATATTATTAAGGTTCTATTGCCAAAGACTATACTTCTATTATCACAGATTTTCCTAAGACACTGACACTGACAGTTAATTCATCTATTTTTTCCAAACAAATTATAATCCAAAAAATTATTAAACGAATTTCCATTTTATTTTCCAATTTTTTCTTTATTTAATCACTCACTGCGACTCACTTCATGTTGTCTGTCCATCTAGTGGGGAGTCAACCAATACTACGCTTTCCAGTTCTCCAGCACCTTGTGACCCCAACGTCAATTAGTCCCCCGCCCATATTCACTTTAGCTTCGCAAATCGTTATTTCTAATTTTACTACGCATACGTACAATTTACAAATTCATCTTTATTGCCCGCTGAGTGGCTTAGAGATCTCTTTTGAGATCTATAGTTAGCGACCATATATCCATAAAGTTTCAAACATCATCAACCTGTTTTTACCAATAAACATTCACTGCTGGACTTAGGTATTTTGTAGGAAATTTCAAATACCACGGTCTTGTACCGCTTGGGTACAACGGCTTCCTGTTACTCACAGCGATCTGATGTCATCAATTTCATACGGTTAATAGTTATCATTTGCTACACAACTTATGACAATGCTTCCACCAAAGCTTAGGGCAAAAGCTATTTTACGATAAGTGGCCGAGGCGAAAGTAGGACCTTTATCTATGATACGGTCCAAACGGCGTCGGCGTAGATTGCGATACGGTCAGTGGTGCGCGGGCGCTTAGACAGATTCGATTTGTACGTTTTATGTAGCGCTAACAATTTGCTGTGAGAAGACCCGTGCTATGTATGGGCCAGGTTTACAGTTGATCTTAGATTAAAATTTTACCAATTTTACTGAATGAAACTTCAGTAGGTACTAGCGTGTCAGAAACTTATAAGTAACTTACAAGCCCATTTGAAACAAAGAATTTTATTTGCGTTTTAATACCCAACAACTTACGCAGTAACTTTAAGCTCAAACACAATGGATAAGATCATTCATTTAATAAAAAAAATATTACGAGCGTAGATAATCAAATTTAGATAATAACATGAGGGCAATCTTATTATTTAAATTTAATTACTCACAATTTGTTAAGCGGATTGACTTTATAGAAGAAAATCATGTCGATCTCTTGCTCTGTGAAAAGGAAAAACAATTCGATCCCACGGATACCGTACATTTTTCTGGAGTAAGAAGTTGCATAAGCGCTATTCCAGACTATAATCCATCTCCGTGCTAAATTTCATGCAGATCCCATTGTAGCGTGATTGGTTAACAAGCATTCATCCAAACTTTTATTATAAGTTTGGACATTAAACTCAAATTAAAGCAATAGTTAACAGTTTCGTGTGTGACTGGGCGCGTTAACAGGACACAATCTATCAGTGGCATCGATTCAATTAGCAGTAGAACAATGGAAACACCGCAGCGGGAAATGTTCCCGCGTAGCCTCGCCGCTCGACCGCACCACGGCATAGCATCAAACCAATTACAAACAAAGGCTTTTTTATTGGCGTCATATTACCATAGAACACGCGTAGTACGACATACATAAACACAGCTGCCACAGCGTAACTACCTGGCTGATCTCATGGATAGAATTTTAGACTTACGCAATTTGAATTTAGAATTTATTAAAATTTTATTTATAAATATAAAGGAGAATGCCGGAACACGGTTTCGTTTGGTGCCTCATTCTAATTGGTATCAAAAATTAAGTTTCTATTTTTAAAGAAAAACCTCTAAAATCCCAAGCTTAACTTCGACGGTTAAAAAATCTTTTCATGAGATAAATTAGTGGTTATTTTATGTTCGTCATCTTTTTTAAATCCACTCAAAAAAATCAAAAGAGGTACGTCACTTTTGTACGCAAAAACAAAACAAAACAAAACGAAAAAAAAATACATATTGTGAACAGTACCATCAATCAAGGTAAAATAATCTTCATTTGCTTGTAACTCTGAAATCCTGCGAACTAAAGTTTTAATGTTATTGGTAATGTATTGTAATTATTAAACCTTCAAAATGAGATAAATTCCATGAAGGCACCTTATAAGTACTATGTGAAACCAAATCCCATACTACGTCCGGCATTCTCCTTTACAATAATTTGGCAGATATTTGGTATTTTAGAATAGTGGCAGAGCTTTTCTTGACACAGCTCGTCCGTGCAAGTAGTACCGCCTTACACATTATTGTAATGCTGTGTTCCGGTCTACGAGGCGTGGTTGCCGGTGCAATTACAGGCGCATGAGGCTTAACACCTACGCCTCATGTTGATCCGCACAGGGCGGCACTTTTCAGGACCTGTTCCTTGCATGCCCGCTTAGTATTTCCCTGTTTATAGGCGGAGGTTTTCCATTTACGGTCGAAAATGGAAAACAATGTTTTGTCTTACGTTTAAGAATGGTAAATGGAAAACCTCAGAACAATTATGGATACTTATGGAACATATTTCGCAAAAAATTAATGTCATTAGCTATGAATAAAAAAAAAATATCCTATGTCTATGATCAATCAAGAAAAGTATCCTATGTCTATGATTTTAACCATTTCTTCGCCAAAAGAAAACTAAACTCACCAATGAAACCCAAAGTAGTATTTTGACTATAAACTTGGCGTGCGCTGAGAAAACGATTAATGTTACATGAAAACTGTTACTGATTAAAGTACTCGTTATTACTTACAAAAAAGTCTGTAAGGGAATATATCTAACTATCATAGTTAATTCGCAATAGCAGCTTTTGTGTTCTAAAATTTTATTAGACCGACCGTAAAAACATTAGTATCAGCATTATTTATTCTTAATCATACTAATAGCTTTATCGTCAAAGGTAAACACCAGTAAAATACTTTTTGATACATTCAAATTAGACATTTAATGTAAAAGTTATTTGAAGTAAGCTTGTTCAAAATAAATTAAGGACTACCTACTCCTATACAAATATGCGGTGATAGCGTAGTGGGCAAGGCTTCGGCTTTGCTTTCGTGGAGACCGAGTTCGAGCCCAGGGACGCCCCACTGATTTTTCGTAGTAATTTATATCCGTTTTAATTTAAGTAATTTTAACATCACTTGCTTTAAACGGTGAAGGAAAACATCGTGAGGAAACCTGCATGCCCAAGAGTTCTCCGTAATGTTCTCAATGGCGTGTGAAGTCTACCAATCCGCAATTGGCCAGCGTAATACTACGGCCTAAAACCCTTCTTATTCTGAGAGGAGACCCGTGCCCTGTAGTGTACCGGTAATCGGTTGTTACCTAAACAAAACAGTTTTTTTAGAGGAACATTCCATTGAAAAAGTTACTTTGAAAAACTACACCCGTTTTTTTTCAAGAATTCACAATATTTTTTAAAAACAAAAAACAAAGCGGACGAAATCGCGGCTCACAGCAAATGATATTCAAAATAACTAGCTATTGCTCGCTTTCTTCGTCCGCGTTTTAACGGTTTCTTAAAAGTCCCATGGAAACTGTCCACGAATAAAAAAAAGCCTATGTTACTCTCCGTCCTTTTAATCTCTTTGCCATAAATCATGTTATTGGTTGCTTAGTTAGGGCTTAAAGAAAGGACAAACACAAAAACCAAACTATCGCTTTATAATATTAGTTAGGAAAGAGGAAACACACTTATAAATGTAATCGCCTGTTTCGCACACTTGTAAAAATCGCCTGTTTCGCAGCTTTGACTATCAGCGCTCATATTCATTGACACCTACTATACCTCCGTGTAATTTATATTAAATTCAGTAAAGTCAAGATTATCTACACTTGTACAAATCCAACATCGGCCCTTTGGCGGGTACAGTTATTAATGATTAGGTATCGAATGGCCATATATTATGCAGTGCTAAAATAAATTGAGATATCACATTGAGTATTGATTAAGAATGACGTAGTTTGATTAATGGTGTGCTAATAATAACTGCAATAATTATATCGCACAAAGATTAGGTACTTGAAATTAATGATATGTGGCACACGGATATGTATTGATCATTGTCGTACGAGGCGACTAAGGGAATATAACAGAGAACTGGCAGTAGTGTCTTCTGGTGGTACTAAGATCTACTGCGATCATCGACCCGTCTGCCCAGCGCGCAGCGTGGTGATTATGGACCAACCCTCACCTCGAAAGAGGCCTTAGTCCAGCAGTGGACCGTTAAAGGCTTACCTATGTATAGCTACCTACTTTTACAGGTTAAGTGTTTTGTTTGTGTCTTCTCAGATGATGGAGACGAAGAAGATGTAAACTTATTTCTTCAAACACATTACAGCATTACATGTTAATCCTAAGCTCCACTACCCACACGATCAAGGCTCCTATGGATCTCTCTTTTTATATTTACTAATTTAGGTATGCCCACAACGCCACGGTGCCACAATGCAGTTTGGTGGGCTTAAACAACTATTATCATATGTTAGTGATAATGAGTGGAACCAAATGCTTAGCGGGATTTTCGAAAAATAAAAACCAATTATTTTATATGCCATTTTCTTTTTTTAATGGCATATAATATAATTCAATAAAAACAGACGGTGTGGAAAAACCAGTAAGTTGGACCTACATAGGTATCTACTTAAACCTATGTAGGTACTACTGGTTTTTCTACACCAAACTGGCCATCTTGCTAAAAATAACCATACATAAATAGTCCAAGTTGCAAGTGAATTAAATTAAGTATAAGAAATTGTTTATTTTTACTCACAAAGCGCATGTTCATGCCATTATGCTTTAGAATAAAATAGGTTAAGTGGGATAAATAATTGCCACTTAATGTTCCGTAGCAAGTACTATGTGCATTCTGATTCATTTATTGATATATATAATTCGTATAAAAAGAGATTTTTTGCCTTTTTGAATGCATACCCTGGTAAGGAATCCGGTGCACGCCACTGACCGCAGAAGGTGGTAGTAGTAGCACAAAAGATGCTGCTACCTGTTCTTCAATATATTCCCTCTCATATGAATATTGATGTAATAATACTCCAGCACCTACCTATATTATGTTGTGAGCAATTTTTTGCAGTCTAAGACATGAGATTTAAGATTTTATTTCATCGACACTGTTTTGATTGCCTTTTATTATCATACCATCGTTTATAGTGTATATATAACATTTTCAAATATGTGCCTTCTTATAATGATGCGTTTTAATTTGTGTCTAAACTATCGAAAACAGGATTAACTTTCAATGAGCCAAAAGAATATTACAAACAAACATCATTACATTTCAGGTCAAAATAACCAATATAATATTATTTTTCTGAGCCATTTCTCTCTGGAGCTCTGAAATGTTTGTATAATCCGACACGTGCATTAATGAGTTATCTTAGACCGGCTTAACATTTCAATTAAGATGATTAAAGAATTAAACATAATGGCTGACCAGTCGCTGATTGCGGTGTGGAAAAAAAAGAAAATAACTGGTAGTATTTAGGGCTTTTAGCCATATGTTCAGTGTAATTGCTACTTTTACTTACTCGTGTACTTAGTATTAAGTACTATAATAACTTTGAATAAAAGTATCATGTAATTTGAATCTAATTCCAAAAAAAATTACTTAGTCCGTAATTTTTTACAGGTGGCCCAAATGATTGTTGTGGAAAACTATCTTCTAGAAACCGAGCAACATTTCGCAGGGCAAGCAAGGAACACGTGGTTCGATGCGCCGTCGCTCTGTGTCTATCAACCTTAGGTTTAGGTTTTAAGTGCATGTGCCGTTTATTCCACCGGCATCCACGCCCTTTAAACCAGAACCTGGCGATGCTGCTCTGTCAACATCTCTGATACTACGAAATATTACAAAATAAACACATTTAATGGCCTTGCTGGGCATATCTGACTTCCGATTATAACGTCTTAGGTTATATTTACGGACAGTGGTAGAGAAAAATAAAATGAAAAAAAATTTAAGTTAAAAGAATGAAAACCCATTTTGATGCACGAAGAGGCATGTCGCCCGGCATCTCATTAAAGTGACATGAAAACGAGATACTTATACGGCAATCGGTAAAGGGATAGCTTGTTATACATTGTTCGGTGGCTTCGTTCCATTCATACTGACTGTAATTGGAAGGAACAAACGCAACTATATACGGATATTGACCAAAAACTTACGCAAAAAACTGGCGCGAAATACTTACATATGCCAGTGTTTCTTAACCTGGGAAGCGAGGGCTCAGAAAACTAACTAAAGATAATAAAAAGATCTAAGTAAATTTATGATCTACGGCGACGCTTAGAATTTCAGTTGTTTCCCCATACGCAGTTTCATTCTCTATTCTACACGTTTCAGGGATCATATAAAGGCTAGTAGAGATATTAACTATTCATCTCACGAAACAAAATAGAAACAACAAGGGCATAAAACCGATTTTAACCTTTACTTAAATACTAACTTTTGAACCGCCGTGGAAATCGAACCATAGACCTCGAACAAAATTCCGAGGTAGAACTAATTTTGCAGATACAGGACAAGTCTTTAACTCAATTTTAGCAAAATGACAAAAACTCACCTTTTTCTTTAGGACGGCAGTTAATAGTCTTGTCAAAATAGGTTCATCCTTTCCAAAGGTTAGCTTGAAGAACAGACAGTGGCGTGCACTTCATACATGCACAAAAGCACTGCATACCCAAAAACTGATATATATCTCGTATAGTGGGAGGATTTTTGTCGTTTCATGCAATTTTCCTGCTGTATGCCTACCCTGGTAAGAAACCAAGTGCACGCCACTGTGTATAATGAATAGTGTTGTGATTCCCGGCCGAGGCGATTTGGGAATTTATAATTGCTGAATTTTCTCTGGTCTGGTCTGGTAGGAGGCTTCCGACGAAGACGTGCCGCTATGCGATTTAGTGTTCCGGTGCGATGTCGCGTAGGATTAGGGGTATGACTACCATACTCCCTAACAGGTTAGCCCGCTAACATCTTAGACTGCATCATCACTTACCACAAGGTAAGATTGTAGTCAAGGGCTAACTTTTAATGGAATAATAAAAAAAACAAACAGTTTGTTTACGGGATCAGCTCTCTTATTCTTAACGTAGTAATACCACAGAATTCGGAAAATGGTCATAAATTAGTGTCATCTGCATATCGCCAGCGAAAGATACAGAAGTCATTTGTGGGAAAACAGAGATTGTTGACCCTGGAATCGAATTCATAACAGTAAATTCTGTAAAATAGCTTAATTACTATGTCAGAGCATCAGATAATTTTTGCTAAAAGATAAAAATGAAAATTATAAAAAAATAAAAAAATTACGGCTCGTGAGGGATTTGAACCCCCGACCTCCTCTATTACATATTTAAATGGGTGCTCTAACCGCTAAGCTAACGAGCCGACGACGTTCGATGCCAAAATGTATTACGGTATGTAATCATGGTTCGATCAAGGCCACAATAACACAGCTATGGCCCATGATGGTGTGTTATTAAATAATATTTTTTTTTAGTGTGTAAAGCTAAAACTAAAATATACTATTCAGTAAATAATAGTAACTGAGAGTAAACAAAAATATGTATATTAGTATTTAGAAAATACATCAATGCGTATTTTTGTGAAGTTTCAAAAACTTCAAATAAAGAAAGTAAAAAAAATAAAATAATAGCAGTTTGTGCTACAAGTACAGAAAATGGTTTTTATAACCGAATTAAACACTCTGCTTTCCTTTTTCTATTGCGTGGAACTTTGTTCGATGTCAAAGATTCGATTCCCGGCAGTGGCGTGTACGTCATACATCACAAAAGCACTGCCTTCCCTAAAGTTTATATATAAACGAGTAACGGGTATGAGAGGAGGATTTTTGCTGTTTTATGCACTTTTCCTGCTGTATGCATACCCTATTAAGAAACCCAGTGCCCGCCGCTGAGAACAGATGGACAAAAACGTTGTATGTTTCAGTGATGCTATCGATCAAAATTGCCTGAATGAGCTTCATAAAAGGCAGACAGACACTTCATTTTTATTTATTTGCATAGGTTCGTGGCGTCGGGATTGCAGCTGATCGCACACTCACCGCTGCATGAGTCGTAAGAATGGAAGCAGGCGGCAAGAACTGCATTCTACTAGGGTTGTCAGATATAACCTTGTACTTTCCTTGAAATTTTCTATGGTTACCATGATATATATTTTTGTAGTAAACCAAGTAAACTCATTTCTCCCGCTCGTGACATATTTGACACCTCGACGTGGTAGTAAAATAAAACTATCCAAGGATGGTAATTGAGTTTAATCAAGTGACAGTTGTGTTTCTTCAAATCAAGAATGAATGGGCATCTCCTACGCAAGCGCGTTTCACCGTAGATTGCATCACTTACTATCAGGGTTGGTTGCAGCCAAGCGCTACTTCAAACTGAATTGCGGAGGAGGATTCATTAAGCCTAGGAAACGCTTTAAGTGGATACCTAATTATGTCGGTGATACTTACGGAAAAAAACGGTTCACCAAAAAGTAGATGATAATCAACAACGTTAGGCGCTTTCTAAAGTTATAACACCGTTTTAAAAGTGCGTAATGTTTAGGGAAGTCATTGGCAGATAGGAACTCACTTGACAGATAAAAAAATTCAGTAGTTTTTAATAACCTTAAATCTTAGGTTTTCTGAGTTTCCTAGTAAAAATCGATTAGCGGTGAAAGGTAAATGAATGCTTAGGAATCTTCTTTGATAAGCTTTACTTACTTAGGCATTGTCTTGTTCGTCGTTAGTGAAAATGGGAATAAGTCAATAAGATTATTTATAGTTTATGAACGGTTTATACTTCCACGTATCTGCCTGCACGAATGACGTCCTCAGCAGTGCTCGCTCTCTGCAGCAGTATGCGATCAATTTTAAGAAGTAATTCTTCTTTAAAAAAACAACAACATCCTTATACTTGCACAGCTAATAGTCGAAAAAAAAATATAAAGTAGCTGAGTAGGTTTGTATTAATTAAATATTTTTTTAGGATAGTTTGAGATTTTAAAGAAGACGAAAAGCCACTCTACAGAAAAGTTTCAGAAACGCTGGCCTATTTGCAATGCGTGCTGATTTTCGATATGCGATGGCATTGCGAACCCGATGCCAACAAAGAATGATACGAGAAATAATTACGCCCATTGATCGTAGCTCATTAAAATGAACCAATGACTGTCTTGGACGTCGAAACACAAAAGGAGAATGCGGAGTAGGCGCAATTTGCTCCGGCGCCGCTGTGTGCCCTTTCTTATTGATATAATTCGAGTTAGCCACCGCTGAATTCAATTAGACAACCCGTTACTGCGGTATTTTTCAATTGAATTAACTCTCGATCCCATTATTGATCTTATAATGTAACTTAACCGAATTCAACTGTCTCATTTACCATCAGAATGGAAAAGATAATGGGACATTCTGTTCGTTGTCAATAAACTGGATTATAAAAGCCGATGGCTTAAATAGGACGACATTAATGACTTATGTTTATACATTGAGCTGTTATTACCTTACCTCAGGTTGATATTAACCTTATACATCTGGTGTCAAAATAACTGGTATTATTGCTAAAACGCACCTCAGCCTAGAGTCCTTTCAAGCTATGTATCTGTATGTTTACGAGGGGGTTATGTACCACATGAAAAAAGATACAGCCGTGCATCATTAACACAGAGACCAAAAAGTTTCGTGCTCAGGATTTCGCAATCAACTGTTTTTACTTTGCGGAGCATTGCCGATTAATCCACTAGTGTAATATCGCTCACTTTCTCTTGTAAGGATATTTTGTAGCCAATAAGAGTGAGTAAATGAAGGGATAACTTTAATTTAGTTTCGATCTATACCTATTACCTACTAAAGCTGTTGACCATGATTTACTAAATATGCTTTCTTAGTGTTTTAAACACCCCACTATGGTGGCAGACGATAACGAGTCGCATTGAATGGAACGAAACCGGCGGCGTAAGATCATGTTTTGTGAAAATCCCCAGCATCAACATCCACAATTGATTAAAATTACGACTTTTACTTGGTTGCGACAAGGTTTCGTTAGATCTTAATTATAATAATAATAATCAATAGCCTTCATTGAACAATTTTACAAAAATAATATGAAAGTTATCTTTATCTAAAGTTACTTAGTAATAAACCTAAATATTATATAATTTAATTATTGACAGAGTTTGTCTTGCGTTTGCGCACACTTTTCTATTATTGCTCATCCTCTTCCAGGCCACACCAGCCATTTTTCAAACAACATCCTCTTCAGAGAAAAATCATTTTGTTTGTCTATTCGAAAATATAACAAGTTGTCAGAATCCATAAAAGATATTATTTTCCTGTATTTAAAAGAAAATTTCACCAGTGGCAATTATTTCATTGCTTTACTCAATTAATGATTTTTTTGATTTTAATTAAATTTATTATTTCGAAAAACTTTGTGGGTATATGTATTATCGTATGTCTTATCAACAATATTGCGGATATTATTTATTTGAGACTGACCTTCATTTGACTTAGTACATCGTAAGGTGGTTATATTTTTTAACAATAATATTATAAAGATATTTAAATTTAAATATAGATAGATAGACATGGGTGGTAGCCTAGTGAGGCTTCGGCTTTCCTTTCATAGAGACTGAGTTCGATGCCCGGCACTACTGACTTTCGGAGTTAAGTGCGTTTTAATTTTTAGCAATTTAAATATCACTTGCTTTAACAGAAGGAAAACATCGTGTAGAGACCTGCATGCCTGAGAGTTTTCCGTAATGTTCTCAACGGCGTGTAAAGTCTATAAATCCGCACTTGACCAGCGTGGTAGGCGACGGCCTAAACTCTATTAAACAGTGGACCGGTAATGATGATGATGATGAGATATAACCACTTTATTGTTCAGGTATTCTACTTTTGTTTTTAAATATATGTAATAAAAGTCAGATTTTTAACGCAAACCTTCGATTAAATTACTGTAGCAAGCGTTCCTTAAAAAAGCACAACGTTGATTTATATCAAGCAAAAAATTCTGCTCAGTCATCAGTATCTTTTCCTGAATCATCCCGGCATCGCGATGTACACGCACCACGGTGGCACTTCTGTGCGATATTTCACCTTTTTAATGGCAACTTTATCGCTACCATCGCTTTATGTGTTCGCTGTAATAAGGCCCTTCATGTCGTTATTAATTTTATACCTGTTTTAACCATGTTTTAGCAGTGTATGGCGCTTAAAGGGTTGATGCTGTCGTTTACTCACCGTGTTTCAGCCAAAACATCTCGCTTTAATGACCGCCATAATGCATGTGATATACTAGGGGAGCATAAAACGTGTAGCAATTTACGACTACTTACAGAGAACTAGCTTTCATACTTTATCCATCATAAAAATATTGCGACTCGCCGTACTGTAAAATCGTAATGCTTTATTTCGGTTTGTCATTATAAATTGCTACTGTAATTTATTTTAGTTAATGTTTTTAATTAAACGTATACAATGGTGGCTTGGTACCTCCCTACGTCCCAATTAATATATGTATATTATTTAATTTATTTATACACTAGTTGTTGCCCGCTTTCTTCATCCGCCTTTATTACGGTCTTGTGGCAGGCGTTTATTTTCCTGGAATAAAAAGTAGCTTATGTTACTCTCCGTCCGTTCAACTAATTCAACTTAAAAAACTAATCAAGTCGATTGGTCGTTTACTTAGGGCTTGCCGGAAGGCCAAACAAATAAACACACAATATTAACAAACAATATTATTAAGGATTTAGATGCACAAGTGCAGAATTTGGCGAGACATTTAATATATGTTACATTAAATCTCTCGCCAAACTGCGTTTCTTTTATTTAATAAAAACTCTTCTCTCTCATGAATCTCTTAATTTTTTTTCCACTACAATCTACATCATGACGGCCTATATCTACCCCTTAGGGTATTATCGGTTTCGACGCCACATCGTACCGGAACGTTAAATCGCTTAGCGGCACGCCTTTGTCGGTAGGGTGGTAACAAGCCACGGCCGAAGCCTCCCACCAGCCCAGGCCAGAGAAAATTCAGAAATTATAAATTCGCAAATTTATAATTTCTGACATAGATAGAGTCACAAATTAGGACAAATAATAATGCGCCATTGAATAATTTCTTCTTCATAGTAATTGTAGTTCATTACAAAAAGATCAACAGCAGCTAGTACTTGTAACTGGCGCATTTAAATAGGGTTGTCAGTTGTGCTAATAGGTATTAGCAGGATGCAATATGTCTAGATAACAATCATGATTGTTTCACATGGTTCACTCTTAACTCCAAGAGGAATGAAATACAAGATGTTTTAGTTGTTACTTTATTGGCGGCCTTGCTCGGTAGATTGGTGGTAGCCATTACTGAAGCCTCCCATCAGACGTTGTTATCAACGTCAAATATCTAGGTATCATAATATCTCTATAAGACACGGCTTTTAACACAAATTATCTGTGACGTGGCATTAGTATTCACGTCAGTCGACGTCCGGGCGATTGACAGTGCAATTACGGATTCTCATCACCTCGCGAAAACAGAGCCGATCACGTCCTTGTCGGGGAGAAAAAGTGGTCATATTAGTTCGTAGGATGGACAAGAGGTCCGGGTACTTTTTGTTCACCCCGTATCAATGGAAAGCTGAATGGAGGAGGCGGCGCAAAAAGCGGCGTGCCGCGTGTCGCCATTAGTATGTGCGGCGAAAGCCCAGCGTGAGCATTAATTTATTGGCAGAATCGTATTGAATAATGCACGCGAAGCCTGTGCCGAGGCAGTTTCGGAGAGAGCACGCGCTCGCTTTCCGTTCGTGTTCACTTCAATCATAGCGGTACCTTCATTTACTGACAGGTTATTATGCAATTATATATGTAGGTAGGTACTTTGAATTTAATCAACTAAGGTTTTTTTGTAGTATAAATCTGTAGTTATTCTAATCGACGTCATCCACACGCGTCTGGAAGATGTGTGCGACACACACACACATCTTCCAAAATCATTTGAAAGTATATTTGGAAGAATAAGAAACGCTTTATTGCAGAGAATAAAAAATAAAAAGAATAAGAAATAAATTAAAAATGTAGGCAACAAAGGCGGCCTTATTGCTATTGATGGCGGCCTTATTGTTATTGATGGAAGAGTTTTCCTGTAGGAAATCGGGATTATGGAGCTTAGACTCTCCACCGTGCTAATACGGACCACAATATTATTGGAATGATGAATATTATTGGGAATTTGAATTTCGGAATTTAATACGTAAAATAAGTAACTAATTTATGTACTCATATTAAGTTGTATCCCTTCTTAAATGTCAGAACATCATGTGGAATAATTTCACCGATAACTTTTGAATGCTGTAATCACCAAAACTGATTGAAATATAAGCCCCTGGTGTACCATTAATTAAAATGTTGCGCGGCTATTTTCAAAACGTTGCGCATGCGACGATCTGTCAGCGACTTTTGTAAAATTGATAGTATAACATTCAACAGACTTTTGATAAAAACCACTGATATCGATTCAATTTATGATATAAATTTATAACGCTAATAAATTTTAAATTCAATACAATGAATACTTGCTGAATAGTTGAATGCTAAATCTTTTTTTTATTTACAGAAAATAAGTATTAATAAGTCTCTAATAATTTTACGAATTTTTCAATATTTACAACACATATATCGCAAAATACTGATTGCAAAATTTCTACTGCCTTGCCTATTATAATTAAGAATCGGTACTTCTATATTTGTATATGCAGTTTCCTTTTATAAGTCTTTCTTAGTGGATACGAATGTAAGTATCTGGTAGGAAAGAGGTTAGGGGATGGATGATTGTATAAAATCCTGTTTTTTAATTTAGGAAATTAAATCTGCATAGTTTTAAATAAAAAGCTGTTAAAAGGGGATCATTGATCCGTTCTGCAATGTACCTATCTCAAAAAGGCGTGACCTTCCTTACATCTAGCCACAAATGTAATGTATTTATACATTTATGAACTTTTATAGAAGTACACACGCTTGCGTTTAAAAAAAGGAGTATTCATGATTGCAAATTCGTGTCTGTAACGTTTTAAAATCATCTGTCATTCCTTTCATCTATCCACAAAATGATAACGCTTATCGGATAAAGGAAATTAAATAAGTACTTTTGCACTTGGAAGTACACACATTTGCGACAACAAAAAGAATCCATGTTTCCTAGAAAGTGTCTCAAAAACTCACGCAATTAAAAATCATCTGACATTCTTTTCACCTATTCGATTAAGGCATTCCTGCGTTAAAGAGTGTTTACATTCATACATTCTGTATGATCATCCCGTTACTATATTATAAACTCAATAATTTCAGAGTCTCTGGAGAAAAGGAAAAGAAAGTTTAACATCCGTTTTTTACGGTTTTCATTTTGACAAGGACATTTGACCTATGACAGCCGTTCAACCCCACCACATACGGATTGACAAAGAATGACATTATACCCCGGATAATGGATAGTCCAATCGAGCTATCCGAATATTTTGAATGTCCGGAGCCTGGGATTACACCCGTAAGTTTTACTTACGTAAGTCAAGTAGTTATGAGCTGTACGACTTACGTCAGCTGTAAGTCGCAATAACAAGCTTAAAATGTTGTTAAAATTAGTAAATTAACCGTAAGTGACTTCCGTAATTGACTTACGTAAGTAGAACTTACAGGTGTAATCCCACCCGTACAGTGAGGTACCTCCGCCGCACTTGCTATGGGATTCTTCTCAATACAACGAATTATTTTCTTTAATAATGCTTATTGACATTTTTTGTTGACCAATGAATGAAATTTAACTCGGCCACCGTTGTTATAAAAATATTACCGTGTTTAAGTATAGTCCTTAACCGATATTACCACAACTTTTCTGTTTGATGCACCCAAATAAATTTACCCTCGTTCAGGCGCGGATAAAAAGATTTTAATGTTATACTATCAATTTTATTTATACATTTACTTTGTATATATGCGTCTGGTAGGTCGTACTTTGCATACGTTCCTGGCATGATTGACAATGAACTCTCATTAAAGTCAAGTCCTCGTTGAGTCAATGCCGTTTTGAAAGCCACATTTATTTCTTATTTCTTTTATACAATACAATGTTGTTCCACTGGGCTTCCAAACTTCCTGTGTAACTACATATTAATTCGTGCGTTTACCAGATACTTAAGAATTTTCGAAGAGTTTTCTTATTTCATCGGGTTGCGGCTGTTTCCAAGAAAAACTTTCTTTTAATTTGTATTCAACCATTCCGACATTACTTCAATGCTTTACTTTGTAGAGCTACATTGAGAAAATTAATACGAGACCATGTAATTTTTTGTGAAATTAATACCAAACCATGTTATATTTATTATAACCTTGTATTGGTCATTGACAAAATTTATATCTATCAAAAATTATAGAGTTCAATTCTAAAACGTACGTTCTGACGATGTTTTTTTTACATTTTTTTTTTTAAATATTTTTGTTGATTGGTTGTCTGTGGGAACAGGCGGTTCATCCAAATTGTGTGCTTGTTTAAGTCACTGTAAATCTTAACTTAATGTACCTACTTACTCCAATGAAGTTATAGAGAAAATACAAATTAGATGTCAAGTTTACAACTAAGCCGGGAGGTCTTCTTTATGTATTCCTCAATCATTCTGTCGATCAGTCATCATGATGGTCATGAAGGTATAGCCAAAGGGGACTAACAAAATGTATGGTGATTTTATTACAGGCTGTTTAAAAGCCATTGCCATTTTTTGACATGACAATGACGAATGTGAACATTACGGATGTGTTTAAGTGAGGTTTAAGTCCACACCTCTTGTAGAGCCATGGCGCTGCTTAAATGTATTATTGTAGTTGTTAAATCCTGCCAACCATTATTATTGGTGATGGATATTTCATGATAGCGCTTGATCACAATCTTTCCTGGTGGCAAGTGTGGCCTAAGATGAGACGCGCTTGCCTAAAAGATGCCTATTATATACATGTTTTATACTTGTTTTAAATATACCCAGGTTGTAAGAACTAGGAAACACAGAACTAGTAAAGGTGTTCCAAACCTCAAACATGCATATAAGAAAAAAAGATGCAAACCGCTTCGTGCGAGTTTTTGAGATATTAACAACATGAGAGCGAAACCCGGTGCCTTGCAGTGCGATGGTAGAATGGTGAGAAGGGGACGAGATCGAATAGATCCTAAGCACCCTCCCAAAGTATAAAAATTGGTTGTCTATAAAGTCGGCTTACTGACGATAGTTGAACGTGACAACGTCGTAAGAAAATACTGATGGAATGGTTGCATTTTTCAAAAGAAAATTTTAATTTTATTTGTTTGATAGATATTATCGTTGCTATAAACAATTGACACCATATTCACTTTTCACTGCACTTCATCCTTGCCGAAAACATGTAAATGTATTATTTTATAGAAGCTGTCCACGCGGACGCATCGCTCACTCAAGTAGGAGAGAGACAGATGTAGAACGCGGAGGCCGACTGTGCCTCTTTGTCGCTCGTTCTGCGCTCTCGCTTGCACTTCAAGCCTTGAATGGAACGCCTCAGAGCGAGGTAACGCCGCATACGTCATGTTTTGTCGTGCGTGCAGTCGGCTCCATCGAATTATAAGACGTTGTCACGTCAAAAATGAGGTTTATATTTTACATAGGTACTCATATAATAAATGCGAAATTGTGTCTGTTTGTTTGTTTGTTTGTTTGTTACCTATGTTTGTATCAACGGTTATCTAACGTAACCGTAACCGAGATCTTATCATCATCTCATAGTAATGGCATGTATGGTGTTTGCATCTTGAAGATGGACAAAGGATACCGTTTATCCCGGAAAAGCTGCTTGTATAAGTTATACCAGGGATTTAAAAAAATGCAATTTTATTTAGATTTTCTTGCATATAAATAGTTTGTATCCTGGAGTCAGCCATTAGATACATTTCTCATTATAAAAGAAACCAAAATAAACGCAGACGAAGTTGCGGGCAAACATCGGGCAAAAGCTTGTTAGGTAAAAAAATATATGATATATGTATATATGTGTCTTTACAACATTACCCATAGGGTGTTCCATTTTAGACATGTTCTTATGGAGCACATACCTATATAGGTATAACATATACGAAAACCCGGTTTTAAATAAAACGTAATTAGCTGTCCCCGTGTAATTGATAAAACGTCAATTCATAAAAAGTTCGGTACGTAGAAAGGAAAAATAAATTTGTAACAATCGATAGAAAAAAGTGACCATGCAGCTACTTAAGGCCTTGTAAGCTGTAGGTATAGCAGTTGTGCAGGGTAATTATATGAAGGTAACATACCGACGGCGTCGTCTTATGTATATTCAGTGCGTCTCAAACATTGCAATGGCCCGACACACTCAAGACGCAGCCGGTCGCGCAAAAACCTGCATACACCCATTGCTGACCAGTTATTTGTCAAAAATAAAAATTATACTGTGATTATTATTTCAAGACGCCCGGCATCCGCTGCAGCGATACAGGCGATAAAGCGACAATAAAATATATAAATAATTCATACCGGGGACGCGAGTATTGATTCGTAAGAACGTGTCTCAAATGTTTTATTGCCGCTGGTATTAATAAATGGGGCAGATGTGACCCGTTGTTCTGGCCGCGATGCGCCCTGTTGGCAGTTCAATTAATAAAAATCAAATAACTCCCGTATGGGATGCATACAAATTAAAGCGAATGGAATCGCTTAAACGGAAAACATTGAAGAATGTGTATCGGCTTCTTAATTGCCGCTTCGCAAAAAAATGTATTGTTTCTTCTCATTGAGTTGGTCGTATTTGAAATTCGTAAGTAAGATGTCCACATTATTGGCCAGTAAGTTTACAGGCCACTAATGCGCACAGCTCTCAAGGAGGTTTGCTTCGGAGAGAGAGAACTTTTATGTAGGTAGGTCATAATTAAAATATTTAAACGAAGAAAGTAAAATATTTTTTTTTCCAATTAATTTAATTCCAGGGGCACTCTTACCCCAAAGTATTTTATTTCACCAATTTCCCCTATGGAAGGATAAGAAGTGACAAAGAATAAACAGAGAGAATATGTGGATATCTCTATCAGTCCCAGTCGGGTTGAAAAGAACAAAAGGTATAATAATGTATTTATATTAAAGAAATAAAATAAAATATGTTTATCAAGCAAAAAAAAGTCATATTGTAGTATGAAGGATTACATAGTCGATAAAAAAGCTCTAATCAGGTTGCTCTTCTAACAATTTTAAATGACAATGTGAGATGGTGATAACAAAAAAGAACACCCTGCAAAGTTTGTTTTGGACTTCTTCCTAGACCAGGGCGCGTTTTAATTTTACGAATATGGTTATCGCCATCCCCTACCATAACATGCGGACATTACATGAGAAATGTGGCACTACCATGTACACATTTCTCATGTAATGTACGCATCATAAGTGCCATCTATGGGCCTACTTGAATAAAGATAATTCTGACTTTTAAAATTGATAATTAAGACTTTTGCGAATTAGTTATCATCATTATCAACTTTGATAATTGACGATTGATATTTTCAATAAAGACGAACTGCGATTTATCACACAATTATAGTTCTGCCAATTACCGCGGTAGGACTCGACTCGCGTAGGTACTCTAATCCTCGTCTAGTCCTCTTCCACCGCAAATTCCGTCTAAATGGGCTCAGTCTTTCTTGAAGTAAAATGCTGTATAGATTACACTTACTAAGACTGTGTCGGTGAAACTTGAAAGTTCCTTCAAGATCGGTTTACTCGACTAACATTAGTCTAGACGAGAGAAAAACTCACACAGGGTTACGTTATCAATCGATTAATCATATACGCTTAATGAGAGGCAGCTATTTCGATACCACAGACAAACAATTCAGTTTTAATTATTAAACTGAATTGTTTGTCTGTATTAAAGTACAATAAACAAAAGTAATGGCGGACGGCGGGAAAAAAGTAGTAGAACATGCATTAATTTATTATGAATGCAATTTAAAAATATAAAAGTATTTTGGTATTCAGCTTTGTACAGCAGCAAGTCCAGTTTTGCTAGTTGACATGTGCAAAAACAATGAGATAAAGCAACAAACTTATAACGAACAATGTCGACAACCAATAAGAAGGAAGATTTGAGGTGAGCTACTTTGGAGGCGGATCCCAGTAAGTTTTTTTACAGGCGATATGTTCGTAAACGAGTACCTAAATATTATTGTAAAAATTAATCACTTCAACAACGTACGTAGGTTTTCTACCTCGTCCATTTTTGTACTAGCTCTCTTAACGTAGGTATAACCGAGCCCATTTTAACTTAACTTTGGACGTACATCTGTACGTACGTAACGTAAATCTGATGAATTTGTAAAGAATTTTAAGTTTTTTCATTTTGTCTTCCGTATAAAATAATAGATTTATGCTAACGTGGATGTTAACATGAAAACTTACACACAGGCTCCAAAAAAATACGAATAAGAAAATTCTGAGGTACGTTCTTGAGAAAAAAATATCTGGAGGTATAATGGACATCATTTTACGTATTGTTATATAATTTTAAATCGCCCCTGTTTTGGTGAATAAAATATCTTATTGATTTGTTTACCTCTAGCTGAGGAAACTGGATTTGATATAATAGGATAACTACTTACTTTTTTGAAGCGCAAATTGTAAATAAGTTTATATACGACGTAGTATGACAATACCTACGCTGTATATATACACTCATTCTTCAGTTACCAACTTACAATGAAAGATCGTGCGAATTTTACTTGGCCGCTCGACTTATGATTTTTGGGAATGAATAATTTCAGATTTCCGCTAGATCCCACCCTGCCGATAAAGACGTTCCGCTAAGCGCTTTAACGTTCAGGTACGATGTCGCGTTGAACTAGGTATACTACTAACAGGTAGAGGAATAAATAATTACAGAGCGGCGATGTACAAATTCGGCCAGGTAAACTCTGTCAATTGAACAATGCTGTGTTTCATCTCAGGTCCACTTATAAATAGTGCGTCAATTAAACTTATTTACCTACCAGGCTACGCAATTTATAAACGTATGAGCATCCATCAAACGAGCGATTATAAGCTGAGATGAAAGCCGCCGCGGCACGAAGATTTGCCCCACAAAATGTCAACGAAGGCTCGCGCCGACAAAGACCAGAGCCCGAGCATGCGAGGCCCGCCACGGTTATTTCGAAATAATCGGTTAATTGCGCACCCTTAACGAGTCAGGGAAAATGATTGCCTCGTTGCTTGCACTTTTTTCGACAATTTTTATGTTCTGGCAACATTTTTATAAATAAAAATTCTCGGTTAATCTAAAAGGATAATTTTATCCCCGGGCTTGTACCTATATCTGTAAACGGGAAAAAATTAACCGGTTGTCTCAGACTTTCTTAGAATTATGTTTACATAGGACTAATTGTTACTAAACAATGAACATTCGGTTTAATTTGCTATAATACGCGACAACCAGACAAATCAGTACAGTGCCACATAAATTTGTAATTTCAAAATGCGCTTTCTAGGACAGTTTCCATCCTATACTTAAACGTCCTTGGTAGTTGTTGACACAGCGCAATTTTATTTGAGTTCTAGATTGAAAGATATTTTCAGGAATCTCCTAGTAACAGTTTTATTTCAAGACTTATAGAATAATCGATTGATTATTGAAACACTTGACTGAAACACGGTAGCGTCGCGCGTCGCGTAGATCGTTTTTTGTTCTCCAACAAGTTAGCCCTAGACTGCAATTTGACAATCTTACCGTGTGGTAAGTGATTCTACAGTCTAGGACGGTAGTGGGCTAAACTTTTAGGGTTATGATAGCTACATTAAACCCATCTACCCACCCAAAAACCCACCTAAATCTATTTCTAGCCGTATCGTATCGAACCGAAACTAAGTCTTTTCAGGGGAGTAACTAGATCAATTTAGATAAATTCATTAATTATAGATTTCCGAAAAAGCTTTTTGTGACAGCTCATTCGGGGAAGTACCATCGCCATGCTTATTTCTGCCGCCAAGCAGCATTGTTGCAACGCTGCCGGTCTAAAGGGCCTGGTTACCTGTGTAATTACAGATACAGGAGGCTGGGCGTCATGATGCAGGACGAGCTCCTCGCATGCCAAATGAAGGAAGTTGGAAAAAGTTCCCCCTTAGGATCGATCTGCGCAGTAGATAGTTCTTACAATTGCACAAAAAGTTGTGAAACTATGTATGCTAACAATTAATGTTATATTGAGAGCATCATTGCAGCAACGAAATAATATAAAAGGCCAAGTTTAATTCCTTTCCAACTAAAGACTATTCCAACATAATCCTAATAGCTTCAAGTATCTATAAAAGCTTAAAAAAATCTTTTAGCTTGTATATGAGCTCCTTTAAAATATTTCATTTTGTTACTAAAATTTGTCGCCCAGATCAACTCACTCTTTTAATAAGAAAACCTTCCAAAGCTTATAGCTGTGGTGGCTACGTAAGCTAAACCCTGCTTGGTTAGTCCATAAATAACTTTACCATATCTTTGCTGCAGGCTCATAAAATTGTGCTAATCGAATTGAATTAATACTTTAGTGTATAATACTCATTAATTGGATGTTCTCTGCATTAAACATGTATAAGCTGCAACGAAACTACCTTACAAAAGCAATATGAATATTCAATATTGCATATCTGTGGAGGCAATGAGCTCTCATTTGTTGATAAATATTGAAATTTGCAAACGTTTTCATGTCGGACCACACACAGAGCGGCACTTTTGAACTGCCCACGATATTGCGCGATGTTTTTACGGTTCACCGCTCACCTGTGACGATACCCACCTCAATATCATCCAAGAAGTTTACGATTTCACGCACAAAAATAAATTTAATAATGCTGACTATGTAGAGATGGTAGTAACGAAAGCAACATCCGGTAAGCTGAAAGCTAAGTTTGTCATGGGCTTCTTCTTAGTTTCAAGTTTATCGTCATCATCTCATTACCATTTTTTATTTTATACTCTTCGATCCTGGTCTTTGGATTCATAGATTGTTATAATCAACGACAGTTTATATAAAACTTTGGGATAGAGAAAACTTAATTACTGTTGTACTAATAGGTACCTAACAGAATTAACTACAAGCGGTGCTAATGGGTTTCTTTTAGTTGCACTTAATTTCAAAAGTTATGACGCGTACCTACATCGTAAACACTAAACGTTACAGCGTATAATACCTATAAAGCAATGTAAATCTATCCGCTGGAAATAATGTGTATGAGAAATTGCTACAAGTTTCCACAGCTAACCGCACATCAGTCAGCCAGATACCGCGGCCAATTTGTGCGGAAACCACACAAGAAAATCAAAATTCGAATGACGCTACTAAATCTCATTGAACGATGTAACACTGGCATTTCGGCTACTCACTGCATTTTTCTTTTCGCACTGGGTTATCGCATAAAAATGAAAAGGAAGATTACCCACGCGACCAGTTGCCGTAGTACAAAATTTTCTCGCTGGCAATCGAGCTGTTTGCACATACGAGTACCAAACTCTGTATCGTCAAAATAACGTTTAAACTTGTGATTTTCGTTTTACAAACTTTCTGTCAAAAGCCGGAGCTAAAGAAACTTAGGCAAATCTGAGCTTTAATATATTGTTGTTATATCGTCCTGACTTGAAAGCTAAACTGTTATAATATTCGCTACCAGATATACCTTTTCCAACCGGTGCACTATGTCTACACAGTTCATAACAGACTGTGACGTAATTGGCAGATTTTTTTATTTCTCTCTAAGTTGGCCTTTGACTGCAATCTCACCTTGTGAAAAGTGATACAGTCTAAGGTAGTAACAGGCTGATAGGCTGACCTTTTGGGGGGTATGGCAGTCATAGTAAACCCTCATTGGTTTCTACACGGAATTGGTATGTACCGGAACGCTAGATTTTACATCTTTCTCGTTTGGGTTAAGCCTCTCACTAGACCATACCAAAGTAAATTCAGAAATTGCCAACAAACTTGTCCTTGTCAGAATCGAATCCAGGATCTTCCTGTTAAAAGACAACAGTACTCATGGCTTTGTCGGTAATCTGGAAGATGGTGTGATCGTCGATGCGAATGGACGATGTCCGCATGATGTTTGCGTTTGCATATAAATGTGCGATCAGATTAAACACATTACAAGTCATAACCCGAGCCGTAACCAACCGCGGGATCGAGATAATTAACCTGCTGTTTTAGATCCATTGATAAAGGTTAATTCTCCGCTAAAATGTGCTAAAGCAAGGAGAAACGTGATATGCAAGATAAACAAAGTTTTATATTTTAATTATGCAGATCGCTGTTTTATCATCGTAAATGACACGATGAAAAAAGACGGTGTTTCATTTGAAAATAAACCACAGATGCAAAATACAATGTCGTCTAATTGAAGTACACTGTTTTACAGACAGTTTTGAAACATCAATTAGGTTTTACTGTTTCTAGCGACTCTACCATCCAGGTTCAGAAAGTAGATTCGACCAACGAGAAGACACCAAAAACTTAACATATCCAAAATCATCCTTTCCTAATGATAAAAGCAGTAATACCTGCCCCGTTCACTGTGGCATAGTGTCATATAATAATTATTCCCGTTCCTTAAGAACATAGTAATAACGAGTCAATCTTTACTTTTGAGTTTTATGTGGCAATAAAACTTTGCCCTATTGATTTATCGATTTAACAGCGCCAACTAGGATATTTAGCTAAAACGCAAGATTACGCGGGTGTCTACGCAAGTAAACCTAAAAGAGTCAAGTAGTTTTACATCTCTTTTCCTTTAGGGAGATCGTTTTAGACCAGCTTCCCTTACGTGTAGTCTTTGAAGGAGCCGACGACCGCCTCTAGGCATGAGCCGGCGGCAGCCGCTTTTAAAGCGCAGAAACTAAGTTACCCAAGATGGAACTTAATGTAAACAAAACACATTTAAATTGACTTAGCAGTTATTTAGGAAAATAGTACCGTGGCATAGAAGAGCATCTTACCCCGAACACATATATAGTATACATCGCCATCTAGTCCCAAAGTAAGCGTAGCTTGTGTTATGGGTACTAAGATAACTGATGAATAGTTTTATGAATATGCATGTTCATCACAGAAACATTATCCAGTTGTGGGAATCGAACCCACGGCCTTGGTTACAAAAACAGGGTCACTGCCCACTGCGCCAAAAGGGCCGTCAAAAAAATATAAAGCGTCCATCCTCGTTACTATAAAAGGTTCTATTTTAAATTACCCAAAGAAAGTGATTGAATTAACTCTTCCATTCCACAATGCAACAAACGAAACATTGTGTGGGGCATTGCATTTGTCGACGTCACAGGCTTCCTTCCTTTGTGCCCAAAACGAATGAATGGAGTGACAGGAGCTGCCGGTATGAGCGTGGGATGTTGATGCGAGCTTTTACCGTGGGAAGATATGGATCGCATGCATAAGTAAGATACGGAAAATGCATAAGCAAGGCTTATTATTACAGCAGAGCCACATTTATACTAACTAATTAAGTTAGCGATTGACACCATAGCCTTATGAATTAATGTGATGTCACAACACGCTTCATTAATTTGCATATAAACCAATTCCAACACCACGTTCTCCAACACTACTTATAATTTAAACAATAAATGAGTACAATATCTATACTTAAGTATGTCCCGAGATTAAGGCATTAAAAAATTACAATGTTTATTTTTTAAATAATTAACACTGTACAATTTATGTTGAAGATTCGTTTTACTATGATTCTGTAGGTACAACTTTTACCGGCACCGGAACGTAGAATCGTGTGCCACCTTGGTAGGTTGGTACATAGCTAGTAGCTACGACCGAAACTTCCCAGACCTTCCTAGACCAGATCAGTGAAAAATCAGATATATTATAATTTACAACTTGCCCTTCCCGTGAATCAGACCCAGGTCCTCCATCTTAAAAGACCTTAGTGCTTACCACTGCGCCCAGGGAAACCTCCCGTCATATATTACATCTCAGTGAAATACAACCGTATTTCACCGAGATGTAATATACCACTATAAAGGTAACAGGCCTAGGTACTGCTACAATACTAGCGTTGTTAGTGATAAAATATATCATCATCATCACATCAACCCATTGCCGACCCACTACAGAGCACGGGTGGGAGGAGCCCACTACAAGGAGGGGTTAAGGCTGTAGTCCACCACGCTGGCCTCGAGCGGATTGGTGGACTCCACACACCTTTGATAACATTATGTAGAACTCTTAGGCATGACGGTTTTCTCACGATGTTTTCCTTCACTGTTGAAGTATATTTTAATTACTTTAAGTAATTTATAACGCACATAACTTTAATATAATTAAATAAGAAAATTAAGAAGTTCGTGCTGGGATTCGAACTCGGACCCCCGAAAGGGCAGTCCTACGCAATGCGCTATCACGCTTCTTCATATTATAATGTAATAAGTGCAATAATAATTTCTTGTGCAAGTATCAGGAGAGGATAATTCAATTCAAAAGCTGTAATGATTAAGCAATTTCGCATTATAAGCTATGCATCAATTCACCCCACTTGCATCCGGAACACGGCAACGTTCGATTGTGACTTCATTTATCCTCCAAGTAATGAATGCAATCATAATTTAACGTAATGGGATACATTTGGTAATGTTCATAAATTGCACCGATGTACGTTGCCTCATTATGGCGGTATTATTTCCGAACTTCTTCCTGGTTGGTACATGTACAAGCCACTTAAAAAAAGGTTTAATTGCATTGTCGTAATTATATTTGTATACAAATATCTGATCTTACCCTTAACTTTGTAAAGAACTAAGAGACTTCCTATACGGCTTTAAAATAAGGTCCAGAGAGAAAAAAATAGCGAGAGTAAAGAAGGTATTGGATACAGCTATATACCATCTACCCTACTGTATGTATACCTCTTAGGTGATTCTTTCAGGAAATTTTTAATTTTTGGATATAAACAAAGCCATGTCCTAAAGCTACAAATAGATCCATATTGTCCACCACTACATTTTGTAATAGCCCAAGATATATTGATTTAATAAAAAGGCAAAAATTTAAAAATAAACAATCACAAACCACCAGTAACTATAGCAAACTAGCTAGCTACTAACAAATAAGCTAATGGCGACAAAAGTTTTGAAATACGTATAAAAGAGCTCAACGCGCTCATCTTATTTATTTATTTTTATCAAGTAGGCAGCGCACAAACTGCTTTAATCTAGTAAGACATTGGGTAGGAACAAGATACCTACGTAGAATAATCTCTACTAATATTAAATATGTATGGATGGAAGTTTGTTACTCAATCACGCCAGCATGGCTGAACGTAGATCTCCGTCTTTGTATGTCGGAAAAATGTATGGTTGTCGGTCCCCGTCGGATAGATTAGTTTTTTTCATAGAACAAGAAATCGTAATTTATTTGCATAGTGGTACCTAGTTCACAGTACCTAGTAGTTGGTCAGGGAATAAAAACACGCCAAGTCTCGCGCAACAACTGGTAATATGATAATGGAAGAACACGATAAATGATTGATGAAAAAAAACCAATGAAAGGGGAGGGAAGTCTATATGAATGCAACGGAATAATGACAAAGTCATGAATATGCATATTTGCACCTTGCAAAAGATTGTTCTCAAAAATTCGCTCGATATTGATATTGTTATATTTTTCAATTAACCTTTCACCCCTTTCGCGATATCATTAAAAAAAAAAGCGGTATTGAATTCTGTCAATAACTTATGAATATGCAAGAATAACAATTATTATAATCAATATTTGCTTTTGTAGTGATTTTTGTCGAGTCATGTTTTGATAATTATTTTGAATGGCGATCTTTCTGTTCTGAACTGTTCGAAAACTCATTTTAGAGGGTTAATAATATAAACTTAATTTACGACACCTGTGGGTGTCGTACGAACTAGTGATCGTTGGCTGTTTTTTTTTTTAATTTACTACAGTTAGGTCTTTTCTATAATCACACTGGTCTAACTTGTTAGGAATAGGCCAGTTATATTTAACCTATGCTCCTAGGCTTTGTCGGTAGGGTGTCAACTAGCCACAGCAGAAGCCCACGAGACAGAGCGAGAAAGTTCAGAAATTATAAATTCATAAATTACCCCCGCCGGGAATCGAACCCGTGACCCACTTAAATGCCAACAGCGCATACCAATTACCTCTACGCCAGGGAGGTCGCAACTCCAACATCTTGAGATCCCAACCTCCATTGGTCCTCCATGGCCCGCCCATCGTCACTTATCTTTGCAACTTGTTAAGCTAGGTTCCTCTTCGAATGCCCTCATTTCTCTCTTCATTGCCTGCAGAGTAACTCTGCCTCGGAGACTATAATAGAGTATGCACAAAGTAGGTAGAGTAGGTATGTCTGTATGTGAAGGTTATTCCCTTATATATTTGTAAGTTATTTTTAGTATAGTATTAGTTAAGAGCCTGTCCAGATGAGGCGTTTTACGCGCGAGTCGACGCGCGCGTAGACACTCGCGCGTTCCCGAGATACTACAGCTACATATATTCCGTCCAGATGATGACGCGCGTTTCCTCACTCGCGCGTAAAACGCCGGTAACGAGCGAGACTCTCGACTCGCGCGTTCTACGCGCGTAGAACGCGCGGGTCGAGGTACTCGAACGCCGTTACTGCGTCCAGTACTACGCGCGAATCTGTAGCGAGTGGACGTACTAAAAATGGATAACTTCGATACTGAACTTTTTATAGACGAAATTGAAAAAAGAGTAGCCATATGGGATATGGAATCTTCAGACTATTCCAATAGAGTAATAAAACGTAGGAACTGGGAAGAAATAGTCGAAATTTTTTGTGAACCTGGCGATTCCCAAGAAAAGAAAAAAGCTTTAGGTAAGTAAACGATAGTTTATTTAATAATATTATTTCTTAGATAACATTAATTTTACTATAGCATTTTATCTTGCCAAGGGAGTTTGCCTTCGTTAACAAAATAATCCGCGAATTTGTCTCTTGTATTTCGCGATCTTGCATTAGGCCTTACTACCTCAGTGTTCAAACTATTCAAAGATGTTTCGTACAGAGTGTGGTCATACCTATAACCATCCCTTAACCTGACGTAATTATGAAGAACACAACAAGCTTTAATTATGTTTTCTGCAAACTCTAAGTCTACATTCAACGGTCTATGAAAAACTCTCCATTTATTTACCAAGATACCAAAGCAACATTCAATGTAACGCCGGGCTCTGGATAAGCGGTAGTTGAATATTTTTTTCTTGATTGTTAGAGATTTACCGCAATAAGGGCGCATAATGTTTTCAGACAGACTGAACGCTTCATCTCCTACTATCACATGGGGTAAGGGAGTTGAATCTGTTTGCGATATTGGCTTTGGATCTGGAATATCTAAAGTTTTCTCGACAAGTTTTTTATACAAAACTGAGTCTTTAAAAATTGAGGAGTCGTTACTTTTTCCATATGCGCCGATGTCTACTGAAATAAAACAATAATTTGCATCGCATACAGCCAGTAAAACAGTCGAAAAATAATTTTTATAGTTATAAAAAAGAGACCCAGAATCGTTGGGTTTTATAATACGGATATGCTTGCCGTCGATGGCACCGATGCAATTTGGGAAATTTGCATATTTTTGAAACTGTTTTGAAATCTCTTCCCATTCAGCCTTCGTGGGTTCTCTCATTACTATATTTTGTAGTTTTTGCCACATAACGTAACAGGTTTTCTGTACTATTCCGATAACTGTAGACTTTCCTAGTCTGTAGGCATAATGCAGGTCCGCAAAATAACATCCTGTGGCCAAATATCTGAAAAAAAGTTAATATTATTAAATATTGTCCATTAAATTCTTATAATATGTACAGTATTTATTTATATTCATGTATTTATATGCATGTCTGCATACAGAGTGACCAGTAATTTGACCTATTCCTTGAAGAAGGTTAAAATAGGGATCATTTGCCACAAATTAACCTTTATCAACTGGGAGATATGGGTTAATTTGTGGCAAATGATCCCTAGTTTAACCTCCTTCAAGGAATAGGTTGAATTACCGGTCACCCTTTAAATAGCACTATTTGTAATTGTATTTTTCTATTTATTTTGTAGATACAAAAAATTATACATATACAAACATAAATATTTCTTTTGACCATTTCAATACGTTTATTATTGATTTCAGGCATTTCATTGCAAAAGAAGTGGAAAGGATTGCGTGATGGCTTTGTTAGAGAAATGAAGAAGATGAAAACCACACCGTCTGGATCAGGAGCCTCCAGCAAAGCCAAATATATTTATTTTGAACGTTTGATGTTCCTCGAACGATCGACACGGAATAAAGCTACTGAAAGCAATATCAACACCACGTCTGTAACAGCTGAAGAACAAGAATTTTCTGGCGATGGGGAAGATGTAATGAGACCTCCGCTTAGTCAGGTGAAAAAGAAAAAAAAGCTGAACGCAGCTGATGAAGAATTTCTCGCCATCATAAACAAAAATTTAACATCTAGAAATCAGCCACAGACATCAAACCAAATGGAGTCAGATGATGACAAATTATTCTGCATGTCATTACACAAGGAGCTTATTAAAATACCAGAGGAAAACAGACTTCAAACAAAAATTGAATTAATGAAAGTGCTTCAAGCTCAACAAACCATGTATGATAAACCTTCAGCTGTTCGATCTGCCTACCAACCTTCTACACAATATCATTACCAAGTAGGGCTAACACAACGTGGACAGAGAGATTATTTTGAAGAAACAGGATATAACACAACAGAATCTTTAACATCTTCGTTGTCCCCTGCAACTTATAATCGAGGTTATTTCACTACGCCACGGAATACTCTCGCCCAAAACACTCTTCCAACAACACCATCACCGGCATCTACACAAGATTCGCAAGAATCTGAATTAATGGAGCTATACAATAATTAATTAAGGTTAAATAACCTACTAGTTTGTTAGAATGTTTTTTAATGATTCATAATTTTTTGTTAAATTGATTCTTTCTTACGTCAAAAGTACAAAAGTTAGGTTGATATTAAAATAATTAAAAGTATTAAGTACCTCTAAATTACAAAACTATTATTCATACATTTTATAATAAAACAATAAAAATTATCACTTACCTTAAAGTAATAACGAGTTTTTCTTCTGCAGAAACAGTATCCCGTACCACATAATTTTGACATGGAGTTAAATCTTCTTGAATAATTTCCAGTAAATCATCAAAAGATGTTATTGACATTCGAAAGTAGTTGAAAAATTTTTCGCTGTGTTCTCTGAGCTTTGGATATAATGTTATGAACATACTATGCGTCATTCTGTCACGTAGAATTGGATGCACGTTACATCGTCGACTTTCTCTTCGTTTACGAAGTTTCCATCGACAGTATGCAAGCCACAACACAACCGCTGTGTCCGAGTCCATGTTTATAACTGCCTCCCAGCGTAGGAACGCGCGTAACACGTGATATCTGGACGCAATATAAATTGAAACGCGCGAGTTCACTCGCGCGTAAAACGCCTCATCTGGACAGGCTCTAAGTGACGGCTAGACCAACTGCTTTGTTGGTGTAGCGGATCATGTAGTCCGAAGGGAAAAGGGAAAAAAGGAAAGTCGAATACGGGGCCAGGTCTAAAATTGTTAAATTTAAGACCTGGTAGGGAATACCTACTTAGGTTTTCTGTTAAAGAATTCTTAGCATGTACTAGCTTAATGATCGGAAATTGGCGGTGTCAACCCCCTTGCCTTGGAGACACATTACGTAGTCTAATAAATATCTATTTACATATGCAAAACAAAACAAAATGATAGCTACTCCATTACTCCTAATAATTTTGACAGTCGAAGCTGACATCGAAAATTTAACAGTAATGGTATGTTGATATGATTCAAATTTTTTGTAAATTTTGTATGAGACCCGACGTCCAATTCATATTACGTCAGTGGTAACTTGAAGTTTATTATAAGTATCGGATTTTTACAAAACCTGGGTAAACATTAAAAGGCATTTATTTTTAACATTTTTATTTATAAAATATTCCTTATAAAAAATAATTTTAAATGCATAAAATTTAACAATCAAAAGTCTTAAACGTTACTCATGACCAGTGCATGTTAAGTCTTCAAGAAAATATTAGGGGAAAAAATGAGAACATATGAGAATATTAGGTTTCACACCAATATCTTGGGCTTTGCTTTTCTAAAGTTTGGAAATCCAATCCTGCAAGCCCTCCATTTCAGTGGGATTATCATCATCAACCGTGTTTATTGAACTCTCTAGAACTTCAACTTTGCAGCCAAGTTGTGAAAATTCGAAATCTTTTCCAAGCTTTCCAAGATATGTCACATTCTTGGACTGTGATGGATCGACTGACTCCAACTGACTTGACTTGGTCACACGGACAAGATTTCTGTAACAAAATTGGAATATAATTAGTAGTAGTAGTAGTAGTGGTCATATACAGTGTTTAAATAGTTTACTTTTTATAAACCATCCAACTGTTTCCTTGGGGACCTCCTGATTTGTCCTTCTAGTGACATGTTTTTGTAATAGAATATTCATTCTAAAAATGTGTAAAATACATATTGCTTAAAGTCCTGTATATTTATTTCATTATGTACATTTTATTTCAATTTTTTTTTTGATTTAGATTATAAAAATAACACATGTAAAGATAATAAATAAATAATATAGATAATAAATAAATAATCCGCGCCAATATAGAATTAATTTAAAATGGCGGCCGGTGCTATTTGGCACAATAAACGGGCGTGCCATTTTAGTTGAGATAGCACGATATGAAAAGGCATTGAACACTACGTTATCGCGTGTCGCCCGTATTCGAGGTTGCCGCCCCGCATCACGCGACGTAGGCGGTTTGTCTTTACGTTATCACGCGTTGCATGCTCAACCACCCAAGCTATTAATTTGTTTTATTATCAGTGAAAGAACTGTCAAAATCGGTTCAGAAATTAGCCGGAATAAAAAGACAGACAAATAATTAAAAATTGTTTATTATTAACATACTTTGATAGGTATTATATACTTCATATTACGCATTTTTTTTTAAGATTGGTGAAACTTAATGACCCTATATGACAGTTACACCTGACCAAAAGTATGCTAGTAAGCTTGATGACAACGCCTAACTGAAAGCACAATGACATTTAGAAGATGCTATGCAATGTGGCATTGGAGACTACGATAAGACGGCAAAAGTCAAAATTAATCACAACATCAAGATATCTGTGTTGCTATCTTTCTTACTAAATGAGGCAGATAATAAAGGAATTAAACTTACATTTCCTTTTCAAGTAAGCTCTTGATGAGTTGACCACCCTTCGCCATTGGTAGATCCTGTTTGTTGCATAGAATGAGCAGTGGGGGGCAGTTGCTCAGAATTACCGGGTCCACAAGTATTGTGTATAAATATCTACAAATAAATACAGTTTATCAGGATCTGAGCAAAACTTATTAATTAATTGACTATAACTGTAATAATTGAGATTCAGGAAAAATCTATTGGACAGTGTTTATTTAAATAATCAATCAATTAAATTATTAAATTTTGTAACCAAACTTCAGTTTAATAATTTTCATATGCCTCAATTTCTGTATTATCATAAAATACTAGTAAAAGGTAAAACATGTCTCTCAAATCGAAAATGGTTATAACTACTGAACAAAGCTTATTTAAGTTCAGATTTTACAGCATATGCCACTTTTATTCTTGCACATTACATCCAAATATGGCAATCAATTTGATAAAGGCAAAATTAATAATCAATCTAATTCAAATCCTTAGATGGCAGAGAGAATTTAGTAGTGCTATCCTTTGCTTACTTCTGCCATATATTACACATTGGCATGTAATTTTTGCTTAAAATCCAAGATAAATGTCAAGCTAGACTCAATTCACACCTAAGAAGTTATAAATTACAATTACATGTAATTCAAAATGAGCAGGGTTTTAGGTTTCTAGAAGATGCCTATTCAATTTTTATTTCTCATATGATGTATGCATTCACTTTGCAGTTCTATCATAAAGTGGAACTAAATTAAAAAAGCCAACTATACTTAATACTTACTCTGCAACATCCCTTATCTCTTTCTGAATGTTAACAGAATCCACAACATAAACTATGGCCTTAGCACTATGTTTATATTGATCAAAAAACTTGTTCCTGAGCCGCTCTTGACCGGGCAGATCAACAATTCTCAAGGTTTTCTGAAAATAAATAGCCATGGTCCAAATAAAAATTTGTCAAGTGATACTAAAAAATAAATTAATCTTCCTGGTAGGGAAATTGATATATTGCAAATATACTTTTCGTGAAGTCTTTGGAAGGCCTTATCACTGTCGAAAATTTAAAACTCATTTCAATGATAGCAAAGATAAAATAAGACAAAAAATCAAGACATTTTACTTTCACTTACATTGTTAGATGTAACAAAGTCTTCAATATTTTCTTTCATAGATGTGAAAGTTTGCCTGAACTCCGAATACGTAAGCCTTACGAACAGGGAAGTCTTGCCGGCGTCTGAAAGGCCGGTAAGTAACACAGAACGACGCAAATGCCGACGTGTTGAGAAGAACCACCAAAATACTGAAATTAAAAAAATGTAAAACTACTAATATCGACAAATGAGATTTAAAATTACAAATTCAGGGTAATATTTTAAATAAAACTTACGGAGAGTAAATAAAAGTACGACCACACTTAGTAAGGTTATGTATAGTGGATCTTGTAACATTGGTTCGGTATTAATGGTTTCTTTAATAACTTCTGGTTCGGTTTCCATGATGAAATTAATTGTTATTGTATATTGGTGTCACAAATTTAAACAAATAAAACTGACCGCATTTGCAGTTGGCGAATTTCAATGACGATTGACGTGACGTACGAACTTCGAGCCTGACGTTTTTTGTCTCTGGTTTTTGTTTTTATTTTATATTTCTACGTGTCTGTACAAAGAGTATACCCTACGTTAAACGGGAACCTAAATAAATCGAATAAATTCAGCAATTTTTTTATTTAAATCTTAAAAATATTGGACGTCTACAAAGAACAATGAACAATATTGTCCTCTGTCAATAAGACGTGGAGTCCAATGAGCTGTCCAATAATTTAGCAAATAATAGTGATCTTTTTCATAAGGAACGGATAAATACAGTACTGTTTGTTTTGAGACTTGTCAATTTGTTTAGAGATTTGTATAGACCAGAATAATAATTAATTTATGGGCACTGTTGTGTAACTAATCTACGGTATTTATACTCATAGGATAAATCTCAAAAAACCTAGAACCGCAAGTACGTGTTATGCTCTAAAAGTATCAATGCCATTAATTTACCAAAAGACAAAATTTTAAACTTGCAAAATCTATATTGCTTTTTCCTCTGAGTTTTTGCGGCAGTTTGTATTTCAGTTTGGTGTTGTTTTTATTTCTAAGATTTCAGTAAAATTATTATTATTATTTAGTAATAGATAACCGCTAGTATGTCACTCATTTATCTCCAAAATAAGTTAAACGAGTCGGAGAATATTGAAATTATTTTGTATGTTTAGAAAATTCAAGAATAAAAGTAAACGAAATTCATGAATTCGTCCTTGATAATAGGACATTTGCACAGAAGGTTGAAAATTAAATACGTTATGAAGTAATAAATACTTTTTACGACTAACACTAGAAGCAGCCGGCTGCGTTTTCACTTCTCTTCGTACACTATTAAGGACATATAAATATCGAACCGGATGTGGGGAGTGCATCTGACCAACTTAGCGCTCCAATGGTCCATCTCACCTTTCCCCCACTAATAGGTCATAGAGACTTAAAGCCGAAAATTGTTGGAACAAAATTAATTGTAATTGTTGGTTGTACCACCATCTACAAGCTTGTCTTAATGACAACAGCAACACTGGTGAAACTTGTATAAAATATTGATTACCAATTTGATTGGTTCGTTTAGTCTTTCTGGGCATTTCTTACCATGCACAGTGGCACAATACAGCCAGTCTAATTCCTTATAGCCAAGAATATGACCACTGCGAAAGGCCTATTTCAAGCAATACATTCATTGTCAATTTACCATTTTACTACATTTCATTGTTGAACTAAATTAATCTGCTTAACATAGGCCTGAATGAGGTCAATTGAGGTCTCTGTTATCCTTATTAGAAAGTTCTCTGGCAGCTTATGAAATAATATTAAATTATAATATAAATGTAGCTATATGGATGCATAATACGGGTAGGTTTGACTACACAAATAATTATTGAAAGACTAGGTGACTCAGTGAACTTAATAAAAATATAAATATATATTCAAATCAATTATTTCAACCGACTTAGATCATAAATTATTTACCTTCCATTGAAAGTGATCTGGAATAACACTATAGCAAGTTTTATATAACATTACCAATTTTGCCTTTATTCTTTTGGCTGCTCATTCAGGCTATTCCTAATTTTCTTTTTTCCTAAACCACCAAACCAAAATCTGACTAAGGTAAGCAAATTAAAAATCAAATTTGGCACAGCGAAGATGATAATTACTAATATGCCATTGTCATTCATCATTCATGTCATCAGCAATAATTGGATAGGCTAAACTGCACATTCTTTTCTGATGAATATGTTGCTTCTTGTTGTCAACCTTGATATTTGAATTTTATTCTAATATTTAATTTATTATAAACACAATGTCTTTTTTCAACAGGTAAAATATGCAGTGGATATATGCATAGCCTATAATTTAAGGAATACAAATAACTACAAAAATGTCATTAGAAGAAAGTTTAAAAGAAACATGTTCAGGTTTAACATCTGCCCGTGCTATAGAGAGGAAGAAAAGTGCAAATACATTGAAAGATTTTCTCACAAGAAATGCAGTACCCGCTTTACTTACTAGTCACACTAAGAAGAGATCTGGTTATAATTGGAATCATGTTTTTGGTGATATTAATGATTTTATTATAAAGGTAAACTTCCTAAAAATTTAGAGATTAATTCCAGCAAATATGGATCACAACTGCACATGTTATTTAGCTATATTTAGATATATGTTTTGCATATATTTGCATAAAATGCATCTTACTTGGGTAAAGTAGAATGCCAAAATATTTATGGTTTGTCTATTTATTACGAAGTTTTTTATATTATAGATATGTATGTACTAATGTTTTATAGTAAAGAGGGTTCTTGAGGTCAGTTTGACCACTAAGGATTCAACTATTCATTAATTAATGCATATGAATCTGCTAATGAAGTTGGGCATATAATGGGTCTACAAAAATCTATTGTGTTTCTTGAGCAATAATACAATCCATAGCTAATAGCTTTTACCCTGAGTAAATTGCCTTATTCTTGAAGAAATATAGCATTTCCATTCCAAGATTTTCTTTGCAGGAGACTGAAAAATGTGATACCAAGAATTTTGATACAGTAACTGCACCACTATGTACCACACTTTTGCATTTATGTGTTGCTGGGTCTAATAAAGGTAATTTTTTGCACTAATTAGTAGCTGTGACAAAAAATGTTGTGTCAAAACAATATTTGTTATGAAAAAATAATTACTCCGAGTAGGTATTTAAATATATTATTGAAATATATTTATATTACTGAGGTTCTGCTGAACAACTCATGCAAAACAAATATTTTTCTGCTTCTCCTTATCTTCACTGAACTGAGTAATTTGGTCTACCGTGGGAACTGGAAAAACAATATTTTGCTTGAACTTGCTTATCTTGACTAAGAATAAATGCGAAATTGTTCATTTGTTACCTCTGTTCAAAACTAATCTTGATATTTAGTCCATCATCCTATGTCCATTATGCTGGGAATGGACATAGGATAATTTTTCGAGACTTGCTTCCACAATTACGTCAGTATTTTCCATAGGGAGAGCTTGTGTCTTGGAGATGTGCATGGTATTTTTAGCAATACAAAAAAAGCGGATATATGCATGTAAGATAAGATTTAAAAGCATAAGTATGAAAATAACTAATTTTTGTTTATAATTCCAGGTCATGCATATATTAAATGCCAATCAATTATGGACGCATGTATGCATGTACTAGACAATAGTCATATGAGGAATGCTATTGGCGATGCATATTTAAGTTTACTCTACAAACATGTACTACCTATTGACCACTATCTGGGTTTTATAACACCAGCTTCTTGGGAAAGTAAGTAGGGTTATAAAATCTTTATCAGATTTCAAATTATCTATCTATTCATATTTATTTAAAAATTCAAATTTTTTTACATAAGAGCTTTTTTTATACTTATACACATTGTAAAAATAAACTGCGTTCTGATAAAACATACTGATGTGTGTACTGATAAATTCTAAATTAATAACTAAAAACAAAAAAATTCTGACTTAAAAAAACTGGTAAAGCCCAACTTTACATAATATTTTACTTGTTATGTTTGCTACTCCAGAATAGAAAATACATCAAATTTAGTTCTAAAGTTAAAATCTTAAATCAGTGAAGAATGAAAAAAATTTCATGCACATAAATGAAATTTGTTATATTTATTTGTACTTTTATTATTATTAATTTGTATTATACATTATCAGTAACAAATAGATTACATTACATGCAATTTAATCTGGTTTATATTTTTTTATAATGTCATTTTACTTTTTAGATTTATTAGATGTTGCGATGTCTGCATGCCTTTCTAATCGTTCTTTGGATGATCTAGTCAGAATAAGACTTCTGTGGTTTGTTATAAAAAACGCTATTGCCTATTGCCAGTTTACCACTACACTGAGGGACTCATTGTCAAAACTCATAAAATGTTGTAACATAGTGCTACTTGATAAAAAAGTGCAAGAGTTTGTTATAAAAATAGTGACTTCACTATTGGAAGCAGTAAATATTTTTTATTTTATTATTAATGATATTGCAGGTGTCACGTAAAAGGAGCACTGCACTGCCTCTGGATATATCTCATGTCTCTATATTTCTTGTCACGTGTAACTAAATATATTAGTTAAAAAATACTATACCTATATTCAAATTTCAAATTCAAATTCAAAATTTCTTTATTCATGTAGGCCTATCACAGGCACTTATGAAGCGTTCATACATAATTGTTTATATAATTGTAACGGGATGGTGATAACTTCGTTCGCCAACTTAAATCTAAAGCTACGAGGGTTCCAAACGCGCCCTGGTCTAAGAAGAGCCCACAACAAACTTAGCCGGGTAAATTTATTTTTTTGTTATCACCATCTTCCAGTAAATTTAAATTAAGCTATGAAGCTAGAGCAATTCACACCCAAGCTTTTTTATCGTTTAAATAATCCTTAATGTTATAATAGGATTTTTCTGTAAGCTTACGTTTTATATAAACTTTGAACTTATTGAGAGACAACTCAAAGATTTCATTTGGTAATTTGTTATAAAATAATATACAATTGCCCTTGAATGAATTTGCAATTTTGTGTAGCCTAGTAAACTGCACAACGAGTTTATTTTTGCTTCTAATATTTATATTGTTACAGTGCATTTTCTTTTTAAATTTTGATATATTTTTATGGACATAAATTAAATTTTCATATATGTACTGACTATGCACCGTCATTATTTTAACTTCTTTAAATTTATCCCTTAATGACTCTCTTGGGCCCATTTTATATATCGCACGAACAGCTCTTTTCTGCAGGATGAAAATAGAATCTATATCAGCAGCATTACCCCATAATAAAATGCCATAGGACATAATGCTGTGAAAATAACTAAAATAAACAAGCCTAGCAGTTTCTATGTTTGTCATATGACGAATCTTTTTTACCGCGTATGCTGCAGAACTAAGTCTGTTCGCTAAATTATTTATATGTGGGCCCCATTGAAGCTTAGCATCTAAAGTTATTCCCAAAAAGATTGTCGTATCCACCAAATCCAACTCCTCATTATTAAGTTGTACAATGGTTTTTACTTGTTTAACATTCGGTAGTGTGAATTTAATACTCTTCGTTTTTTTTCCGTTAAGAGCTAAGTTATTAGCCTCAAACCATTGTACTACTTTAGCGAGACATATGTTTACATCGTCAAGATTTTTTTCACGACGTTTAATTTTAAACATCAATGATGTATCATCAGCAAACAATACTATCCCGTGATTGTCCTCAGCTAGGTAAGGAAGGTCATTCATGTAAATGAGGAATAGGAAGGGTCCTAATATAGATCCCTGGGGTACACCAATTTGCACAAATGACCCGTTAGACCGCTTTCCGTTCACGTCAACTTTTTGAATTCTATCATTAAGATAGGAAATCATTAAATCTAGAGCTATTGTTATACACAGTGGCTTTTCTTCCTACACTATTATTTAAAGACAAAAATAATTTTTAATTTGGTGTATTAAGAACCATCCTAGCGAGATAGTGAGTGTGGCCGACGATATAAATCAATATTCCGGTTTTCTCTTTCAGGGAAAAAAAATATTCGAATAAGTTTGTGGTACAGACATTTTGAATACTGCCCAGAGATACTATATGTCCTTGCTAGACGAAATAAGATCACCTTGTCTAAAACAAGCAAAATGCCCTTGTAAAACTTTTGGCGCTCTTTTTAGGTGTTACCTACAATATTTAATATTTATCTTGTTTGTTAATTTAATAGAATATTCCTTTACTTTTATTTAACTATATTTTTCTCTCTTTGGTTTTTATTTAAGAAAGCTACCTTTACCAATTCTTAGCTTTTTATTTTATTAATTTTATAATTTTCATAAAAGTGTTTTTACCTGCACTTGAAGAAAATATCAATTTTATAAATTTTTAAAATGCATATAAGAATTTCGTAACGGACAGGATTTGTACCTGCGACTCTCTGGCAATCGCAGCCTTAGAGCTTTTCCACTAAGCTATCGCTCTCATACCTCCGATGCCGCAATTATTATATGCCTTTTAATAACAGTATTATAGCAATTGTTTTTGTTTTCATACTTAATTATAATTGTACTTATATTTTAGCTATCTACAGAATGTCGTTTGACAATGTGTGAATTCAGTGAAAGCATATTGCCAGTCCTATTTAAGCTTTATGAACCAAGTATGGAGGAGAAAAACAAGGTAACTAGTTTTTTTTTAATTTGTTCCATATCACTCTACTTTTGGATTGTAGATGCGCGATTCCTCTTAAAAAAGTAGAGGTACTCAATAATATAATACTTGATGTAACCTGCCTTAATTTAATGTTAAATATGTTGTAGTGGAGCTTTTTGTGACAGAGCTTGTCCGTGGAAGTTCTATTGCCATGCTTATTTCTGCCAAGCAGCATTGTTGCAATGCTTTGTTGTTTTAATAAGGTTCATTACGGTCTGAAGGGCGTGCCTGTAGTAATAATAGGCACATGACGTTTAACACCTACGCTTCAAGTTGATTTCACACAGGGCAGCATGACATGTTCCTTGCATGCTGTAACTATGTTTATAGGCGATGGTTTTCCACTTACCATCATGTGTGCCATCTGCTTGGTATTATAATATAAATTTGGTAGCGCATTCAATATTTTTACTAATTACTAATAAAGCGATTTTTCTTTTTCAGTCTTTGTTATTTAAGTTGTTCAAAACAGCCGTATCAATTCACCATCCCGAGGGAAGATTACAAAAATCAAACGGAGCTTTAGCATTCAATTGGGATGTATGGAACAAGCATTTACACAGCATGTTGGAAATTGTGTGCTTGGAAGTCAATCAAGTGCAAAAAATGAAAAAGCAAAACGACACTACGTCGATGAATTGTGATTATTTTTATCATGTCGCAGCGTCTGCCTACTATCAGGTATTTTTTTGGTTATAATCATCATCCTCGGCTTATTAACGTCCCACTACTGGGCACAATACAGCCCAATTTCATAAATCAATCTGGTTTCGAGAATTTCCTGAAAAAAAAACAATAAATAATCATAATTACTAGTTTATAACCGAAAATTATATGAATGGGACTGGTAATGTAATCCACCTTATAATGTTTACTTTACGTACCTGCTATAGTGTGGTAGTCAATCAATGAGTTATCTTACCTCATAACTATAAATGCCTATATGTATAAGTTGCTAGCCGTTGCACGCGACTTCGCCCGCATTTGTTTTTGTTTTTAAAGCATATTTTAAATTGCGTATTCTTGTAAAAAAATAATCGGGTGTAGTTTTTAGAAAAGGTTGCCTGGCAGAGATCCAGATAAGGCCGCCTTTTTTCTTTTTTGAATTATGTGGTGTACAAATAAAGAATAAATAAATAAAAATAACTGCATATTACGTGTAAGTAAATGTTTTGTTTAGGTGTAGTCCTCACATTTTTAAACTCACGATAACTTTTACGTTAAATGTCCGATTGGTATAAATTAAAAAGTATTTTACTGCTATATACCTACCCTAGATGATAAAACTATTAATTTGCTTAAAAATTAATACTGCGATTCTAATGTAGTCCACTTTTATTTCTACCGGCCATCTAATGATATTTTAGAACACAAAAGCTGCTATTGCGACTTAACTATATATAATAATTCAACTTTTGTAGACAAAATATATAAACTTTGTAGACTTTTTGTAGACAACAATGATTACTTGAATATTTTTTTGTCTAACTCCCTTGCGCAACGGCGAGCGCTGTGATTTTTTTTTTTAAATAAATTATACCTTATGTTTCTGCGCGATCGTTTAGTGTTCTTTTGGTTTAAAATCGTTCCAATACTTTAGGAGCCTATTGGGTACAAACAAACAAACAAAAAAAAAATCGTTTTCATTATATTAGTTGATAAGTTATGAGGTAAAAAGAAATGCGAACTAAGCACGGTTTTTTTCTCCCTATATGTAATATTCACCATTATTATTGCAGATATTTAATATGCCAGAAAAAGAAAACGATGAATCTGGTGAATCTTCTGCAAAAAAGCTGAAGATATCGTATAACAGAAATAAATCGTTCGATGATTTAATTGAGGAACTACGGGCGAACCCCGTTCCATGGTAAGTTATTTTTTATATACATACCCGGGATATCGCTATTTAGTTAATTTTTTTGGTTTGACGGCCGATTGGCGCAGTGGGCAGCGACCCTGCTTTCTGAGTCCAAGGCCGTGGGTTCGATTCCCACAACTGGACAATATTTGTGTGATCAACATGAATGTTTTTCAGTGTCTGGGTGTTTATTTATTATTATTTTTTTTTAATTTATGTACTAGTATTTTTATATATTTTTTATTTATGTACCTACCAGTGGCAAAAGTTAAAAATCTGAAAAAAAGAACCGTGAATCTATAACCTGATGACATATCTTCCAACCACCCTAAGTTAAGCCTAGCCTAGCGTAAAGCCAACAAAAAAACTATTCTTTAATTCTGGGATGTTAATTTGTATGACTTATATTACGAGTATACTGGTTCTGTGTGGTGACGGCAGATTAGAATACGGTGGTCACAACCATCCCGCGGGTACCGTACGAGGTGACTAAGGGAAGAATAATAACGAAGAACGAAGAACTACCGTGTCTGTGTTACTACTATAATCTACTGCTATAAAAAAAACTCGTCTGCCCAGCGTGTTGATTATGGGCAAACACTCCCGTTGCGAGGTCTTGAGTCCATTGGTGGACTGAAATAGACTATAAATGATATTATGCCGGAAAACCGATGGACGCCAGAGTCCTCAGATGTTGGAACGCCGAACCCGTAAACGTAGCGTTGGTAGATTTCCAGATAGGTAGACCGACCAATTACAAAATACGTCTAGCTATGGATAGCAGTTGATATGACGATGATATTTTTTTACAATCGATTTTCAATGAAAGTTTGTTTGTTACGCTTTCAAGCAAAAACTACTCAACCGATCCTCATGAAATATGTATACATATTCTTGGAAGTAATATAGGATACTTTTTATCCCGACATTAAGCTCGGTTCCTTTGGGAGAGTGGGGTGAAAGTGTTTGACGATTTTACACCATAACTCAGCAAACAAAATCTACAAATTATAACCGAATTAAATAATTATTTTTGTATTGTAGAGTTTATAATATGTGTTTCATTTCGCCCAAACTTTGTGTAGATCTGAATGTGGTTGCAGATAGAGGACAGAACTCTACTCTATAAATTGAATGCCACATCAAAAAACAAAATCAAAACCAGACAAAGTCGCGGGCAACAGCTAGTTTTTAACAAAAACACCTCGTTAATTCGTTCTCCTTTTATCGTCTTCATATTAGTCTTATTTCCTAGTTTGGTTTTAGGGTCGGAATAATACATATGTACGTGAAACACTTCGGTCATTCGATGACGTATAGTCAAAATTTACTGCTAATACGTATTCTTGAAAAATGTATATCTGATAATAATAAAAACGTTAATTGGGCACGATTGGAAGAGTTAACGTGTTTGACAATAAAGAATATGCTCGTCCATTCAGAGGATAATGGCCGTGGAAATTATGAAGTTGTTTTATTGTCATTATGGAATACATGTGTAAGGTAAGCAGCACTGACAGCGTAATAAAATGTTAAGCTATTTTTAAGGCCATAAAATTAACGAGTCTAATTCTTTTTTATTCTAATAGATATAATAAGAGCCAAATTAGTATTTTAATAGACCTATTCTAGGCCTATTCAAAGGACTTCAAATACAAATTTTTCGATTTCAGTTAGTTAAGTGATAACTACATTCGTTAGCTTAAAACTAAAGCAACGAGGGTTATGAAGTCGTCCTGATCTAAGAATTTTAGCAGAGTATTCTTTTTTAACCATCTCACATTTAATTCTTATTAGCTAGAGCAATTCAATATAGTTTTTAAAAAAACGTGCAGCGTACCAACTCCGCATAGCAAGACAAAACTTCGCAAAAAGAATAGGATTATTAATAATATATGTAGTTTAATTTATAATATAAAATATAATTTAGTATAATTAAATTAATGAGAATTGCTACTATGAGGTAATAGTAGCAATTTTACAGGAAATAAATATAGGTTATCGGCAAGGACAACAAGTGATACCACCAATGTTTCTTTCAGAAATGCTGCCGTAACGAGTGCATCACAAAAAGCCATACATGCTGTTTTACAAGTAATTTTACATTTAGTGCCTTTAAAATATGAAAACGTTAAACCTTTAATTGTGTCATACATAGAAAAAGGAATGCCAGTAAATGATCATTCTCTAAATACCCTGAACTATTTATTTCACAAATTCTACAGGAAAACGTGCTATACAGACATAAGAGAAAAGTGTTTTGCATGGCTAACATATGGAAGTATTACTTCCATTGAAATATCCAATTTAAATGGATTTTTATTAAGGCTTTTAAGCAATGAAAATTTGCCTCTAAAGCTAAACTGTGATATTTTAAACCAGAATAATGTTTATAATGTTTTATTCAATACCACCGATGAGAGTATATTGTATAGTGAATTCGAATATAAGATTACAAAAAACAAAGAGAATACAATTAAAAGCGAAGAGCTGAAGAGTTTTGAGATAAATTCTGTTATGTTTAATTTAATACGGGTAAATATTGGAAAAATCCTCTCTGATAATATAGTTAAGTTGAGAGGATATAATCTTAAAGATATTGAGTATGTAAAATATTTGGAAATAGTCATCACATTTTTAGATTCACTCCTTAAGTACAAATTAAAGATAAGGGACGATGTGAAAGAAATGCCACTTTTTACTGAACTTAAAACCGCCTTAAATCTTTTATACGAAGCATTAACAAAAACTTTGAAAAGTGATACACAAATACGTGACAAAGTGTTGCTACTGAAAGGCGTTCAGGAAATCCTTTTGAAGGAGTACGATCATATGATAAATGTCGAAGTTCGTTCGCACATCAGAGGTGATTTTTTTCATTGTCTTAACGACATTATAAAACTTGATGTTAACTTGGACGATGATTGCTTTGATGAAAGTGAAACAGAGTTCAATGTGATTGGATTAAAACAGAATTGCATCTATGTATTAGCAGCGTACTGCAGAAAACGTTCCTGTTATACTGACGAGGTCCTTAAATGCATTCTTGACAGGGAATTGTACAGTTTTACCTGTAACTATGAATATGCCTTTCATTGTATAAGAATGCTTAATGACTCAACAGTGGAAAAGCAACCTCTTGGTAATACAATTTTTAATTCATAAACAATAGTATATATTATGTTTCTATAAACGATTATTATTGAAATTGATTTTCGTTTTCAGAGTTAGTGTTTAGCCTAATGCAGAACATGTGCAAGGAGATGTTCAGAAATCCAAAGGTCACTCGTTGTTTGCTTGAAATACTTTCGGCAATGCTCGAGCGAATATGGTCTCATAATGACGATATAATCCGCCAAAACTGTGTCATTATGATAAAAAGCTATCTGCAAAGATGCTCCGACAATTATTACCCTCCAGAGGTCGCCGCTTTAGTTTACGAATGTCTGGCAAAAATTGTCCAATTGAAAAGTTTACATGATTATGATGTCAATAATTCGTTCAAAAGGACACTCCTAGAGAAAATAGTTGAAAAAAGTGAACACAAAATTCGATTGTATTGTTCCCATCTACTGAGTGTTATAGGCGATCATTTCTGCGATGACGACCTACAATTTATATCTGAGAATTTATTGAACATATTTGTAATTAACGTGAGTAAAACCACATCTTTATTATAATATACTTTCCTTACTTTTCGTTATGTTTAATCCAGGGGTGAGTTCCGATTATCCTTAGCTAGGATAGTCCGATCTTGATATCCTCATACAAAATATACGGTAAGTTGATAACTGTTGCTATCAAATTATGCGTTTTGTATGAAGATGAGTTGCCAACCTGTTTGGAAAGTAAGTAAATCAGTTGACCCAATGTTAAAATAAAAAAAAAATATTGTTACATTTTAATTTTCTAGGTAAGTGAAAATAATGATATGGTATTAAGGGATGAAAAATTCAATAGAACAGCCACCGTTTTGCATACTTTCTACGTAATAGGCACAACTAAAAAGTCGTCAATACACAAAATAATATTAAAAGTACTGCAATTCCAATATGTAAAACCTATGGAAAATGATATGGTTAAGAAAGTTCTTAACTTGCTGACAGGAATAGTTATAGACAGTAATATTGATGTTTATATGAACAACAATGTATTGCGCGTGTTACATTACTGGTTTAAAGAAAATAATGGCTTTAAAAACTTACCGCTACACCTGTTTGGTTTCGCCGATATGAATCGTCTTATAGAAGAGCATATGAATTGGTTAATTCCAGCCGATGTTCTATGGAGTCATAACGGCATATTCGAAAATAGTAACGTTTTAAGATATGTTAGAGAGAAGAAAATGAAGTCTACTGAAAATATAATTGAGGTAAGGAACTAAATTAAAAGTAGCAATCCATTGTCGTACACTTGTTTGCTTAACATTAAATTATTCATTGTAAAGTCTGAAATTCTCCTGAGGATGTTCCAGTTTCGGAACGATACGTGCGTAGAGGGTACATGCCGAAGATCCGTTTAGTGTGGAGTATAATTAAGCTTAATTTTCATAATAGTAACGTAAGTAACGCCTGCTTCTATCCCAAGATCCTAAAGTTATTCGGAAAAATAGTTTGGAACACGTATGTGCTTAAGGTAATATTGGCTGGTTAAAAGTTTGGTTATTTTTTCAGGAATGCTTCTGTAACATCATAGCATTGTGTTTGCCTCATATCGTCATTCAAAAGTACAAACTCGAAGAGGAAAATTATTTCAGCTTGCGAGAAACAGCTAATGCTAACAGAATGTTTCAATTGACGCGACAGATTCTAAAGAACGGCAGATGGAGTAATCTGTTCGTCGAAAATTTGGGTGAAATAATGCTGTTATCTGCTGCACACGTGAAGGATTACGCTGGAGCGTCCGAGCTTTTTGGCGTGCAACTGTCGGAAAACGCTGACCCCTTCACATATTCTCGACGAGTATTTTCTGCTATACTTAAATATTTTGGGGTAAGTGATTCTGAACATTAACCAGTCGAATCCTCATAACTTTTCGTCCTGATTTGAATTTATAACTCTGCTTAGACAACAAAAGATTTTGGTTATATTTATGTTTCCAGTCTTATCTTTAAAACTGTACGAATATGAAAATGATTTATTTTTAAAGTCTTCCCAAGATAAATATAAGATTTTTTTATATATTTAATCCAATTATTCAAAATTCTTAATTCCATTTTTTGACTCTGAAAATCTCAATGAGTTAATCACAAAGAATATTCCTGAATATATGCAGGCTGAACACTTCATTATAAAAAAAACGTTCAGACATCTCTAAGCAATACTTCAGAAAGTATATACGGGTCGGTTCAAAAACTTCTGAAATTAAATGTAAACAACAAGCCCTTTGTTGTTGATCGATACATCAAATATATTATTTTATTACGTACTTTTAAACTTCGATTTTATTTTAGGAACTTATCGATGGAAACATTATGCAGTACATGTGCGAAAACCAACCGTTGATCATTTTAAATATTCTATTTAAGCTATGGAATTATGTGTTGCACGAAAAGGTGTTAGAGTTCAAAATACTGCATCTTCACTCTTATGTCTCTTGCATCGAAAATATTCCCTTGGGATACACTTCGGACGCTATTCTATGTAATTTTGCCTGTGATAGTATCGCTCACGGCATTAAAGGTTCACATAGTGAAGATGAGATCAAAATGTTTGTGGATGCTTTAAGAATTGTCATTACAAAAGTTTTAACCGAAACGCCCAAAAGTGTAGATAGTATTGAAATGTCGGTTCTTCCTAAAATTGTCTCAATATTGACAATCAAAACTGAAGAAGGATTTGTTTTGCAATGTAGTTCTTTACTAAAATATCTGACAGAGGATATGAAAGATTATTTAACTGGGAGTGTGGATGTCATTGATTTTGTAAACTTCATAACTGAATATAAGGAAGAAGAAAGTTCTCCAAGTTCTTCGAGAATTGACTTCGAGCATAAACTAAAAACATACACACTTAACTTATCTAACCCAAGGTAATTCTCTTACCAATTTTTTCGACTGATGATTATTCTCTGATATTTGGTTTACTCTAACAATTATTATGTTCTAGTTGTGACACATTATCAAGGATGTGTAGATTTTTGAAACAAAACAAAGAATTTGTTAAAGAATTATACGCGGATATTAATCGAAACGGGTTCTCCGAAATTTGTAAAACTAGTTTGGTACATCAAGTTATTCTTTCTTTGAACAACATCCTCAAAAATGCTACTGAAGAGAAGGTATTTCATTTTAATGATAATCATTGTTCAATTTATGTTTAATAATCATGATTATTGTGTTAGAATTCTTTAATTAAATTTAAATTTAAATTTTTTAATATTGGTCCTTAAATATTTGGTCGATTTTCTCAGATAATAATTGAAGCCTGTAACTGTCTAGCAGAAATTGGGACTTATGATATAAAAACACTCGTGACCGTACCACCTGTTGACACGCAAAACATTCTGAATCTAAGTCCTAGACAGTTCTTTTTGCAAGCGGTAATATTGAGCCTCTCCGAGCATCTTTTTAACGAGGATCCTACCGTGAGCAATAAGATCACAAAAGCTTTGAGTCGACTTTTGAAGTTTCGCGATGGGAAAGCAGCTTTAGGTGAAATTTTTTAACTGTACGAACTCCAGTTTATTTATATCCTAGGTTTAGTTTTTGAATAAAATCGACTTATTTTTCAGAGCTCATCGACGCTAACACGGAAATCTTGCAATCTCTCGTGTCCACTAACTGCGAGAATTTTGTCGATTACCAAATCGATAGTGCTAAATTTGACAGATGCAAGTCAATCGATTATTGGATCCCAATCAGAAGTGAAAATCATTCACAATGGATCATTCGTATAACTATGGGCTTACTAGATTTAGTTGGGTCCAACGCGAATTTTATTCCTTCTCTCCGATCTGTCTGTGTCTTAAAGGTAACACATTCTCACTATTTGCTACGTTTTTCCATTGATGCTTTGAACCACAGGTCTTAGCACATGAAGAGAAATATAATTCATTATTCATTTATTACATAAACTGTGTACATATAATGGTCTTATGAGTTAAAAACGGCTTACAGTTTGCCATTTCAGGCGTGCAATATTATTCAAGCAGTGAGCTTACAAGTAGTTACATATTAATTCTAAACATCGCCCGAATTTAAATTTCAGCCTGCAATTTGTGGAAAAATTCTGCCAGCTCTAATGGGACTAATTCTTGATTGCTCCACCGATATTCACGTGGGAATATTCGGGGAGCAAATTAATGAAGTGTTCAAATACATTTGGACTTTGAGCTTCAATGACAGTTTTGACAGTAGCGAAATTGATGGTGGTTCTAAGGTGTCTACCAAAATAAATCACGATCAGAAGATAATTGTTCAGTACTTGTTGGATGTGGTTGATTGCCTTCGTATGCAGAGGAACCATTACAAGGCACGGTAAGTAATATAACTGAAAACCTCGCAGTAAAAATAATGCGTTTCATATAGTATCTACGCGTAAGAAGTAAAACTTGTCTAGTTTTATGCTCTTTTAATATACGAATATTAAACTTGAGGTAAAGTGGCGTCATCTTACGTCTAGTCCGTTAGCGTTTCAACTTTTTGCCACCCAGTTTATCTGTTGATTAAAAATTCCTTTATCATCCCCAAAAGGTAGTATATAATGATATCCTTAATGTTGAATTCTATTATTTTGTGGTGGCTTATTTGAGATCCCAAATTATTATACATGCTTTTTCCGCCGAACAGCATTGCTTTATTCCGGTCTAAAGGGCGTCGTTGCCGGTGTGATTACAGGCCCATGCGGCTCAACATTTTACGCCTTACGCCTCAAATTGATTGACACATGGCGACACGTTGCAGGATGTGTCCCTTGTATACCAAGGCAATGGTTTTTAATTTTTTTTTCACCCAAGGTTTTGTGCTTTAAGACTTTCTGCGTGGTCCGTCATACAAATTATTACGATAAATAAAATGTAAAATTAGTAAGGTTCGTCAATTATTACTATAATAGAAAAAAAGTTGGTAATTTCTATCCGTTTCAGTAAAAGAGGACGCACGTCAGATACACTAAACTATCTTAATCTCGATTATCTGTGGGTGTCTTGGGGTGCGGCGGTGACTGAGCGCAGTCTAGCCGCCCTTTACTATGGCGAGTTATGGGCCGCTGCCAGCAACGGAGCTGTCCCGCCATCTTCACCTGAAGCCACGACATCTCTGGAGAACGGGGAGCACGTCCAAAAAATATTCAGAAGGGTTCGTTTCCATGCATCTTACGTTTTAACATTTTAGCAATACAATAAATATATAAATACACTACAACAATACACACATCGCAATTTAGCCTCAAATTAAGCGTAGCTTGTGTTATGAGTACTAAGATGACTCATGAATATTTTTATGAAAATTAGAAATAAATACATATAATATACAGATAAACACCCAGCCCCTGAAAAACATTCATGTTTATCACACAAACATTTTCCAGTTGTGGGAATCGAACCCACTAGCCTTGGACTCAGAAAGCGGGGTCGATGCCCACTGCCGGCCGTCAATGCCCTATTGGATCGAACATTTTATAATATTTCTTCACTTGTACACAGTTGTGGCTGGGAAGTATAATGCTCAAGAATGATGTTATTATTACACTAATAAGTGATTTCTTCACTAGTACACTGCCGTAGTTTTCCATCGTTAATCGTATTAAATAATTTAGGCAATCCGTTCTAGATATGAGTTTCAGGATTTAGTAAACGGTGTGACGTCCTGGCGCAGTGGTCAGCGTTGTGGTCTTATAAGTGGATGTCCTGGGCTCGAGTCTGGGCGGATGAAATTCAGAAATTTACAATTTTAGATTCTGATTTGGTCTGGTGGAAGGCTTCGGCCGTAGTTACTTACCACCCTACCGACGACGACGTTCCGCTAAGCACATTAGCGTCCCAAAACGACGTCGCGAAGAATCTAATTAGGGGTACGGGATTAATATAAACTGCCGTACACCAAACATCAAAGACAAATTCGTCATCGATTACTATTAAAAGAGATTGCAGTCGAGGGCTAACTTGTAATGAAATATTAAAAAAACGGTATTGTCTATTCGGTTCCAGTGTTATGTATCGATAGGCGAAATGGACGCTATAGATGGATGCGGTAATGCACATCTAACAAGTGAGCGTGAGAAACGCAAACATCTCATCAATACCGGCCAGTTCTCCGATGCGTTATTCCTGCACGACATTGCGCTTTCACGGGGAGCTCTTGACGAAGATATCCTCTATGGAACTATCACTTGTCTTCACAAGTCCGGGATGCATCATCTTGCTCTGCGGTATATTAAATCTTATCCGGAGAACGAGGAACTCGATGATGTTAAGTACGACTGTTTGTCGTATCTAGGTGAGTATTGTCGCTAACAGACTTTTTTTTAAATAAATAAATAAAAATAGTTTATTTCGTTTCTGACCTAGTTGTTGTGTGACACATGTATTTTATAATATCAGTCATGTCAGGAGCCCACTCTTCCATGTTTAAAGACAACATAAACAATTTAAAAAAAGAAACAATTGAGTATTGTGTCTTTCTTCCTTCCTTTGCACTTAAGTTGTGTTGTTGTAGCATTTTCACCAAGGACGTGTTAATCAAATAATAATCTGTATAATAACTTATAATCATCATAATTAAACCCGTGTGTTAGAATAGAATGGAATAGAAAGGAAAAGAATAGAACAGAACAGAACAGAACAGAACAGAACAGAACAGAATAAAATAGAACAGAATATAATGAAATAGACTGGATCCTTGGTGATGGCACATCCTTGGTGAATAAAGCAGATTAATTTTCATAGCAAGCATCTTTCTGTGACATTAATTGATTTATTTTTAAGGGTGAATCAGAGCTTTTCAAATGTTCTGTTAATTTTCAATACAGATTCACGAGAAAAAATAACTTTACTAAGCTATTTTTTATGTAAATAGTTGCTTTGAAGATTATATAATGACAGCAATTTATATAATTTAAACATAATAATCCCTATCGTCTTTTAGGCGATTGGAGCGATTTTGTTGATACGACAGAGTTGGAAGAAAAATCTAAAAGAGGCCACTGTAAGCATGATTCGATAATTAAAGCGATGCGGTACGCGTGCCTAAAAGATTGTATGAATTTACGTACCGCAATAGAAATCGACACGAAACTCGAAAAACCTTTGGATAGAGCAAAATTGGCGACTGCAAAATTATGTCAGAGTTTAAATATGGAAAACTGTCAAAACGTGTATCGAATCGTATCGAATTTACATCTGTTTCGCGATATTGAGACCTATTTTTCGGTCAGATGTGGTAAAATGACGATACCTGTACTTTTAAATGAGTGGAAAATTGAGAATCTACCAGCTTTCAATGATTTCAAGTATCTCGAGGGGTTAATATCACAAAGAAGTTTGATGCTGGAGCATATCTCAAAAAATGATTTTACGTGTTTACCTAAAGTAGACGACTTGCAATTAAAATATGCTGGTAAGTAAAATAATACTATTCTATTTTTATTCATAGATAATCAATAAATACACATTCATAAACAAAAATAAAACTAAACCTAGGACTAACATTGTATACACACTTAAAGTCCATCTAAACACGCGGTATCGATGTATTTTATAAAACCTAACTACATCACTCTCTGATACTCTTATATAAAGGAATGGTATAAAATGGAAACAAAAAACAAAAAAATATCACTTCCAACCTCACGATTGTGTTTCGTATAATGCGAAAAAGGAATGGAAATATATTCCGATACATTCATATAGGTCACCAATATGTCCATGATTACATTCAAGCAATATCAAATATACAACGTGTAAATGAAAACTGAAATAATACTTAACAGGCTTAATGTACTGTCTCTGAGACTTATCTGTAAAACCGAAAACCTGATTGTTTATGATTAAACCATTGCCAGAGTTTTTACTGAAATAAATTATTTTGATGTTTGTTGTACCCTAACATCAAACAAAATTGAAATTATGTGACTCATGTCACTTTATTAAGAACGCATCGCTTAGCGCGCAGCGGTAGTACGCGCGTGCCGGTATTTTATCTTCAATAGGGCCGTAAGTAAACACAGAATATTTTGAACTCGTTTGTATGGAGAAATAAATATGCTTCTTTTTTATTTAATATTTTTACAGGGTTATTGTTTATGAAGTACACTTATGCATCCTTCAACATTATTTCGTAATTTGGTTACACGTTGTATAGATTGTAAGAAAATGAGTTCATATTTCAATGCGATTCCTAAGTCCAGATATGTTGTAAGAAAATGGGTCTGCATTTCAATTCAATTAATGAGTCCTGATGTTTTAGAATTTGGTCTATCAAATCAAAGAATACAAATGGCACAGCGTCTTGTAGCAGCCGTAAAGCACGATGAAACGACGAGCCAAGTGGCCCTTTTAGAGAGTCAAATTTCTTGGGCCAAAGGCCATAAGGATATAGCGTTATCTTTGCTTAATGAAATCGTTACGAAGGAATATGAAGACAAGAAACTAACTGCGATGTCTTTAAGGTAACTTTATATGTGGTGTGATAGCTGATGCTCTCGGCTGTGTTGGCGTAACAAATAAATAAATCCCACGGGAACTATTATTTTTCCCGGGATATCAAAGTCTTATGCGAAATGTCTCTTTAGCTTTGAAGCTGTCCAAAGGTAACGAAAGCTATATATTTAAATAATCCGGGAACTTTATTCTGGTGCTTTTCTGGGATAAAAATGCATCTCTAAGTTTTACCTATATAATTATGTGACATATTTCAACATGATCGGTGCAGTGCTTGTGTTAAAACAAACAACACTTTCTTATTTCAGTATTAGGATGGATCTGTAGCCTGATGTTTCCCTTTTATCTTTAAACATACCGCATATAATAAGCTTATTGTTATTTATTTCAAGTCAGTTTTATTTGTCAGTATAATAATCTAATTCAATGTTCTTTTCGAAAAGTATATATTTTATAAATTTACCGCTTCCGATTGGAAAGTGAATAAAAACCTATTGTATCACTATTTTTGTTGAAAAACTATTGGCAATAAATTTTCTAATAATTATTCCAAAGCCAAATATTTTGATTAAGTAGTGTATCGCCTGCGGTGCGAAAATATGTGCTACATGCTTCAAAATAGCACGCCAGATCCTTAATAAGTTTTCCTTTTACCTAAAGGCAATACGGTTTGTGGATGGCAGAATGTAAACGTGAAAATGGCAAAGATATTATACGCAACTATTTGGAAAAGAGTTTGCAGAAATTAGGCGATAATGACGATGTAGCGACAAGATTGAAAGTTTACGCAGACATCGCTAAATTTGCTGATGCAGAATACAAACAGGTATTTACGTTACCTTACTCTTTGTAAGTACATTATTGAAATTTCACGAAATTAGGAATCGTTGACTATGTAAGCGAATACCTTCTGTTTAGCTTTTAAGATCGACTTAACTGCCACGATTTTTATAATTAACGATATTTTATTTTAGGCCATATGCAAAAATATATCTGACTAAATTAAATAAGTGACGAGGTATAAAGAAAAAACATTGTTTCATATGAGATGTTACAAACAGTTGATATTATTCTAGTTTAGTTTTTTCTGTAACACCACTGAAATTGATAAGCTGATAGTGATTGTTGGTTTTAAACTAATACTTCAGTGAAAATAATATGTATTGATCAGTGTTCGATGTTTCTTAACTAGTTTAGTTAAGAAACAACAAGCAATAATAGATCAAAAAAATATTATTTCAGGTTGTAAGCTATATGGACTCTTCTGTATTCGAGATCAAAGTAAAATGTATAGAAAACATGCAAGACACAGCGGCGTCGTTGGTGCAGTCACAGAACAATCTAACAAGGTAATCGCTTTATCTTATTTAAACTAACCTGAATCTGTGTTTGTAATTGACTGCAAAGATCCAAAGACGACTGTGTTATGTTATAGACCAACTTGAATGCGTTTTTTATATGATAAATATATATTGTCTGTCGAAGAGTTATGGACTCCTCGACCACTTTCAGTCGCAAAGAGAATGGTCTGAATCAAGTCCCTAGTGATATTCAACTAGTTAGCGTATCTAACTTTGTAGTGAAGTTAATGTTTCAAATGTGTATGGAGTTGTAAAATTTTAATGTTTGGTTATCCATATAAAATTACAGCTTAATAAATATAAAAACTTTCGTTGTAGGTGACTACTGCAGATAAACTCGCAGGTCATGCTAAATCAATTATATTCTTGCATTGTTTTATTTATCTATGTGTGTTTGCAGGGATGAAAAGAAGGCGTTAATGACCAGTAATGCATTTAGTCGACTTGACAAAGCAGAAATCGATAATACTAGAGCCGAAAAGGAAAGTGCCCTAAAGTTAGCTATGAGGTAACATTTAAATTCGCAACTTATATATTTTTCGTTTATAAAATCTACAACTATCTCAGTCCCGTGTTCGTTCTGACGACACGGGGATAGTTGATATCTTAATATATATAAATCTCCTGTCACGATGTTTGTCCGCGATGGACTCCTAAACTACTTAACCGATTTTAAATTAAATTGGCACACCGTGAGCAGTCTGGTCCAACTTAAGAGATAGGATAGCTTAGATCTTTAATTATAGTTGCAATTTTATTCTATTGCAAATTATTTGTCTATAATTAATTGACAGTCACATGACAGTCATACTACTATACTCATTTAAGGCTTAGCGATACTGAATACTTTAAAAACAAAATCAAACGCAGACGAAGTCGCGGGCCGCAGCTAGTATATATATATATTGATAATATGTTAGAAACACGGCTGCGACAATCTTTCAACTTATTGCTGTTAGAGTTGTAGTTACATGTAGCTACCATAATAACAGTATTTATGGAGTCTTCTGTACTGCTTAGTACTACTTTTAAACGCTAAGACTCTTTCGGCGTTGGTGTTTCTTGCCATGTATAACTTAAAGTACCTTCATTGCAAGTGGAAAGTAGATTTTATTGCTCTTACATGCTTTCGATCAAGCATGAAACTCATCTAGCTTAATATTTTATATGCTATTTTTAGGAACCAGAGGTAAAATCTTAATTTAAAAAAAACAATCGTGACTACACACACATATATGTTTAGTAGAAACAAGAGTTTACACGGAACTAATAAAACACTCAACAGATAACTTATTTAAAGAAATTCAATTTATAAATCGAATTTACAACAAAACCAAAATGAGCAGGTTGACTTTCCAAACGGACAGGGGTTCCCCTTCAACTATGTAGTTGACGGTACCCGAAGATTCTCTCGAATGAAGCGCGCACCGCCTTTTATAGTCTCTAACACCACCACTACGCGTTGTCCCCTCCACGATGACGTGTAGTGACGATTTCTCCAACACTATATATATATGTGCACCACCAAACTATTTTCTGTATTTGTTTTCTTCGTCAATGGTTGCCTGGAAGAAATAGCTATGGAGCGATAAGCTGCCAAATTATATACGTTGTTTTGTTATACTTTTCTTTTTATATGTAATTTTTGTGGTGTGCAATAAAAGTATATTCATTCATTCATTCATTAAAAAGAACTGTTGCGTGAATAATCTGTGTTTCAGGTACTACTTGTTGTCTTTGTCGCAGTGTGACGGAAATAATTTGTCTGTGTTCCGAGTGATATCTCTATGGGTTGATAATCCCGGCCTCGACTTGGAAGATGCTAGTGACGCTGACAGCGGCCCCTTAGGGCAACTACTGCACGCCATACCTTCGTGGAAGTTCATTACGGTTCTACCGCAACTTGCTCCAAGAATGTCTAACGAAAATACTCCATTTGCACGCCATCTAAAGCAAATAATAAGTAAGTAAACTTGCCGTTCCTGGCGGCAGATCAGGATACACTGGTCTTTTGCTCAACGCGGTTGTTTTACGAGGAGACTTAGTGAATATAACAGAGACCGGACATCTGCATCCTCAGATTCACTACTAGCATCTAATGCGATCACCAGGAGGCAAACCCTCCTATTGGAAGAAGCCTTTAGTCCAGCAGTGGACTTTTTTTTTCCACCACAAGTTAGCCCTTGACTGCAATCTCACCTAGTGGTAAGTGATCATGCAGTCTAAGATAGTAGCGGGCTAACCTGTTAGGGAGTAGGGTAGTCAAACCCCTAAGCGGTTCCCACGCGACATCGCACCGAAACACTAATTCTCTTAGCGGCACGTCTTTGTCGGTAGGGTGGTAACTAGCCACGGTCAAAGCCTCCCACCAGACCAGACCAGACCAGAGAAAATTCGGAAATTATAAATTCCCAAATTGCGCCTTCTGGGATTCGAACCCGGGATCTCCTACTTAAATTCACCGTTCTCACCGTTGACACACTGTCATAGGCTATTGATATATTGTAGTATTATCACAGAGGACCTTGCCAAAGGCATCGTAAATAAACTCCAGGTGTAACAACAAGCCGGGTCTGAGACTTTGAAACTAGGTGAGAAGCAAAGAAAGACGACAAAAGACCAATATAGGATATACCGCGGAAAGAACTGGGGTGTTGACAACGTCTGATCTGCCTTTACCACACGGCTTAAAATGACGTGAATATTTCAGAAACCTGTGCCATAGACCATCCCCATCACACGCTTCCGATTCTGTTCAATCTGAAGAACTCGGAGAAGGACCAAAACATAAGTACGTTGGGTGAAACCTCTCAAACAAACAGTCAAGAGCCGCGAATACTTGCGGCCACTGCGCTTATTCAAGAACTATCTACAGAGAGCAATGAGCTTGCGAAGATTATTGCTCAAATGGAGCTAATTTGTGACGGTAAATATTTTAATAACTTTTTGGTCCAGTGATAAATATGCTACGACAATTCTCACATCGCGTCGCGATCTAGTCCCAAAGTAAGCGTAGCTTGTGTTATGGGTACTAAGATGACTACTACATACATACTTATAATATACAGATAAACACCCAGACACTGGAAAACATTCATGTTCATCACACAAATATTTTCCTTTTGTGGGAATCGAACCCACGGCCTTGGATGCAGAAAGTATTGTATTGTCTAACGAAAAATAAATAAATGAATCATTAGCAAAATATTCCGGCTAAGTTATCCGGTCGGATCGGTCAGATCCGGTCCGATCGGTTAACAGGTCTCCTTCCAGAATGAGAAGGGTGTAGGCCACGTTCTGATTTGCATACATTTGCTAACATTATGGAGAACGCTCAGGCACGCAGGTTTCCTCACGATGTTTTCCTTTACCGCTAAACCAATATAATTGCTCATAACGCACATGAGTTAGAGTTGCGTATGGGGGTTCGAACTCAGCCTTCCAAAAGTGAAGCTGACGTCCTTATCACTAGGCTATCCCCGCTTTAAATATTTAAATAAAGTTTCAGTTTTATGAAAATGAAAAATCTGTATGGTGTAATTTATAATTTCTTCAATCCGTACACTCGACACCAAATAGATCTTCGGCAATGTACCCTCTTCGCACGTTTCGCTCCGAAACCGAAGAGGGTAATTTATCCAATATTTAAAGATATTTTTTTTTCCAGCTACAATAAGGTTTGCTTACTACGTACCAGAATCTAAGGACACAAGACCACAAGCGATACCGACATCCGAATCTATATCTCACCTCCGCGACCTTAACGCTGTACCCATTCCTACCGACAATATTTCCATACGTAAAAACTGTAACTACTCCAAGCTAAGCAGTAAGTTGAAATGTAATATTACTATTTTTAATATTCCTTTTAATGGTGCTATATTGGTAAATAATATCGAAGTTTTAAAAAATCACGCCCAAAGTCGCGGGCTACAGTTACAGTGTAAACTCTTTATAACGAAACTGGAGGGACTGAGCATTTTTTGTCGTTATAGAGAGTTATCGTTATATGGAGTGAACAAAAAAAAACCAAATTAATAAGAATTTTTAATACAAGAATTTTTAATTGTATGTATGTCTTAGATAATAAATGCTTATACATATAAATTATTGTTTACACATATAGTCTGATAATTTCGCACGTATCACACAAATTTTTTCGTCAACACTAATCGCTTTCCGTTTACTGGCCATGTTAACAGTTTCAAAGTAGGTTTACGACTGATAATACGATAGGTACCCAGTATGCTTGGTCGAAGACCATCACTTCCGAGAAAACAATGCGTCATACTGCACGTGTACAAGGCAATTAAGGATAACAAAAGCTAGACCGACCTCGGATGTTTCGGAGCTTCAAAGTCTTTTGTTACCTGATAACATAACATAAACAATAATACCGATAATAAATATTTACTGTCTACAAATATGAACACATTTCTTCGTAATAGAGAATGGCGTATCGCTATAAAGAGTGTTTCAATATGTGAGTTTTAACGCAAACCAACCAACTTAGGCTCACTCCAACGTTATAGGGAGTTTATCGTTATAAAGGATAACGTTATAAATAGTTTACACTGTATTTCTAAATAAAAAAAATACATACAGTTAAAAGAAAACGTACGTCATTCTTCAGCATAGATTACTATAACAAAATTAGTAATTCATTCAAGGGTAATTATATAACATTTTATAAATTACCAGATGAAATCATTGGGCTGTCTCTCTCTGTCAAGAAGTTCAAAGTATATATTAAACTTAAGCTTGTAGAAAAATTTTGTTATTTCATTAAGGATTACATGAATAAAAAAAGCTTGGGTATGAATTGCTCGAACTTCATAGCTAAATATTAATTTGCTGTGGGATGGTGATAACGTAAAAAAACCCGGCTAAGTTTGTTGTAAGCTCTTCTTAGACAGGGCCGCTTTTGGAACCCTCCTAGCTTTAGTTTTAAATTAACGAATGTTACTACACTTCTACACTATCCTAACATTAATGGTAACATATTATATGTGTGAAGTTCTTCACACATATAAGTGCCTGTGATAGGTCTACATGAATAAAACATTTTTGAATTTGAATTTGACAAGTGAGATTATTCGCATTAAGATAAAGGACTGACACATTTATTTTATTAGTCCAAATAGCTATGAAACACCATAATTAATATTTTAATTGAGTTTTTTGTAACTCATATCATGGAGCGAGAACAAGTTCTTACAGTAAGAGCAATAAATCAAAAAAGCTCATAAAAAATATTTTGTTTGTTATTTTCACAGCCCTGTCATCGTTTGAAAAGCATTTTGAGCTGGTAGGAGGTATCAATTATCCAAAGAAGATATCATGTTTAAGCTCTGATGGAAGAAAGAGAATCATGCTCGTGAAGGTAAACCAAAGTTATTTATTTTAATGAACCCTCAAATTTAATAGCACCGCTACTATGTTTATAATTTACATATTAAACAGAAATTTTGACCCTTTTTTACGAAAATTGTGCAGAGGCGTTATAGTTTATATAGAGAACGAGTGCAGAATGCTAATGTTTTTTTTTTTTTAATTATGGCTAAAATACTACCCTGCATTGATTTAACATTTTACTATAGTAACCTTGCATTTGACATATACACGCTTATATACTCTTTTTTTAATCATTGTATGGATTTTAATTTGTTTAAAACAAGCCAATTGTACGCTTGGCGAAATCTGTGATTAAAAAAGTATATAGTCTTTAACAATAGAACCTTAACAATGTTTAAACTTATAATTTAAATTAATTATAATAATAAATAATAATAAATATACTACGACAATACACACATCGCCATCTAGCCCCAAAGTAAGCGTAGCTTGTGTTATGGTCACTAAGATGACTGATGAATATTTTTATGAATAATATACATAAATACTTATAATATACATATAAACACCCAGACACTTAAAACATTTGCGTTCATCACACAAACCTTTTCCAGTAGTGGGAATCGAACCCACGGCCTTGGACTCAGAAAGCAGGTTCGCTGCCCACTGCGCCAGTCGGCCGTTAATTATGATCGAATTTCGACCAGTGGGGGCGACCAATAGTTAAAATAGAAACGCTCGATTTTATAAATAAGTTTTTTAATTAGGTCACGTTATGCTGTGATGCTTATCCCACTTCTGATAACAAAGTTGATTTATTTTCAGGGAGAGGATGACTTGAGGCAAGATGCAGTGATGCAGCAAGTATTCAATATCGTAAATTCATTGCTAAAAAACAATCCCATCACAGACAGAAATAAATTACATATTCGTACATACAAGGTGAGCAATGAAACTGTCTAATCTTATGAATCTCTAATTATAATTTTTATATTTAAGAGGCAGTGGCGTGCATAGGGTTTTCGGTCAGGGTATGCATAAAAAAAAAATAGGTACTGAACATGCTATTTTGATGTTACTGTATAATTTTATTTGTGAGTAGGTACCTAACCTAACATTGTTTGTGATACCCATGTAGATCTTCTCATCGTCTCCTATTTCCAGTAGGTATAGTAAGCTCTGAGACGACCGACTAGCGAGTTTTTAAAATTGTCTGCCATTGCGGCAATTACATTAAATAATGTTTTTTAGTGTAAACAATAAACAAACATAGGTATTATTATAAATAAATAATGAAACAAAACATTGATCACTGCTATTCGCCTGTTTCTGTAAGTCAGTCAGAGCTCTTTTTACGTGCCGCTCCTTGTAGGTGCATTCCTTCCTTTACGAATAATCTCAATTAAACGTTAGTTAAGAATTAGCTCTAAACTTACCTACATTTTCCAAGCACACTGAACTGAACCATCAGATCACACGCCGAATATAAGAACTTTCTTACACTAAGAATATTCCTCACAATCATTTACAAACAGTACACTGTCACAAAGGTTAATGTTAACAATAATAATTGTAACTATTTACAAACAACCGTACAGCAAACGAAAAAAACAGTAATTAATTCTAATTCGGTGAATATAAGTTGTTATGACAGAAGGTAAAAGGTAAACAATAATGGCGCTGAGCGATCGCCAGCGATAATGAGAATATCATAGTCAAACATTGTCCGTAATATTTTCTATTAAAATTTGTCATTTGAAGAATATTACTTCATCAGTTACCAATGGCACCTGGTATACGTTAATAATTTATTTAACATAATTCGGCAACTTTTAATTTGGTTATTTTAATATACTTTTTGAACAAATTAGGTACTTATAAATTTCTAAAGACCTTGAATGTAATAAAATTCATTGATAAATTTTTTAACTACAAAAAAGAATTATTGCCGTTTAAAACAATAACAAACAAAGCAAATTACTTGTGCTTATAAAAAAACAAAGCATACATTTGGATTTCAAATTTCCGTAAGCAGTGCTTTTAAGATTTGCACACAAGCGAAACCCCTATACTGGAAACCTGGAAAACTCGCACACATAGAAAGAGCCAAATATTGTGTAAGCACGCACGCGATTATATCACTACACACCAGAACTTCCTTGTGTGCTGGTGCACACAAGTAACGACGGATGCATTCAATCGTTGTGCTTCTATGGAGACCGCGGCGGCGCGGCGCATTAATTCGAGCGACGAATAAACGATTTGCCCGGCAATGGATATTTAATCGTGAAAACCCCAGCTAATTTTATGAGATTTAAATTATATTTAAAGCGTTACTTTTTATTTAGGGATACTGTTTACAACTCAAAATTAAAATATAGTCGAAATATTATGCAGTTTGTCTATTTTAGTTCTAAACCATGACACGGGACTTGTCCATTGATTTACATAGAAGTGCGGCCGGTTTTAACTAGATGGCGCTTTTATAGTTTTCTATTAATTGTTTAATTTTTTTTCAATCTTTAAATTTTAAGTCGTCCTTATGGTCTGAGAGGCCCTGAGGTCAGGGTATGCACTGCTTATTTGCATCTATGAGATGCACGCCACTGTTAAGAGGTAAGCTTTCTGTTGCTAAATCTTCAAAGTGCATTCAATTATATTGTATAAGCTTTAGGCGTGGTTCTAAACCTCAGCACTAACGCCAGATGGACCTGGGATTTTTTTTATAAAATCTTTTTCTTTCGTTACTTTAATATTTTTTTGCTAAACTGGTACATAGCATATGCAACACACAAGGTCATCAGAATATTCCTTTGTTTTATGAAGCAGAAGGCATATCCCCAACTGTAGGTCGCTAATAGTCTTAGAATTTCTGCAATACTTATTTCTGTTGCAAACAGATTTGCTGTATTCCGGGGTGGTTGCCGGTGAAATTACAGGCACGTGAGGCTAAATACCTACACTTTAGTTTGATTGACATAGGGCGGGACCTTGCAGGACGTGTTCTTTGCATGCCCTGCGAGTCTTGTCTCTGTTAATAGACTGTGGTTTCCCAGTTACCATCAGCTGGTTTGTCCGTAAATTTAAAATGATGGTGTATTGGCGCAGTGGGCAGCGACCCTGCTTTCTGAGTCAAAGGCCGTGGGTTCGATTCCCACAACTGGAAAATGTTTGTGTGATGAACAGGAATGTTTTTCAGTGTCTGGGTGTTTATATGTATTTTATAAGTATTTATGTATATTATTCATTAAAAAAATATTCACACAAACGCTACGCTTAATTTGGGGCTAGATGGCGCAGTGTGTATTGTCGTAGTATATTTATTTATTTATTTTTGTTTGAAGGTAGTGCCTATGTCTCGACGTTCAGGTGTTTTGGAATGGTGTGTGGGAACTATGCCTATAGGTGCTTACCTTGGCACTGCTCATACAAAATATCGACCTCAGGTATGTCACATTAAGCTCGAATTCCATTTTAGGTTAAGCTTCCGTTTCCAAAATTGTTAAAACGACCATCTTTGTCTGCCACAACAGTAGCAGCTATCAAAACCCTTTTACGAAGTTATATAAGTTTGACGTGTCTGTTTGTCTGTGTGTGCATTTGGGGGTGTGGGTGTCAATGGCGTGCATAGAGGGTATGCAGATTATAAAAAAATATACAAATCTCAGTACGAGTTATAAAAAACTTAAGTGTGGTGAACTATACTATAATATTATAATGTCTGTCTACTCAGACTAAACAGTAACTTATTTTTAAAACAAGTTAACTTTGAGTAGCTACCCCAGTTGCCAATCGAGATGGCATCATTGGCGCTCAATTTGCTTTGGAAACAAGAGGTAACATTTCGCTGAACTCAGTTCAAAAGGAGTTTAGTCGTTTATTTCATAGCTTCTAACGGAATTTCATACCTACTGAATTACAAAAATAGACCTGCAGGAGAAATAGCATTGTAGCACTAACTTGTTAAAATCTTCTTTCAGGACATATCGCCCACAGCCGCACGTTCAAAACTCAAAGATTGTCACGATACTAAGAGGCCTACAAAACGTAAACTGGAAGTATTCAATGCTATTCTAAAAGTGTTTAGACCAGTGTTCCATTATTTCTTCACTGAACACTACCTGGATCCTGTCACTTGGTATGAACGCAGGCTCGCTTATACCAGAAGGTAAGTTTTTTTGAAAATAATCTAGCAGAGTAAGCTAGAGCGAGAGTTGCCTCGTAGTTGAGATAAGGAATTTGGCAGGACTCGTCAGGATCTCGAACGAATCTCGATATTCGTTATTTTTGATTGTTGCTAATCTCAGAGCAACCAAGTTATCAATTTCAATGTAATTTGGTTTGTTACGCTTTCACACAAAAACTACTTAACCGATCCTCATTAAACTTTGTACACACATTCTTGGAAGTGTTAGAAGTAATATAGGATACTTTTTATCCCGACATTAAGCTCGGTTCCTTTGTGAGATGGGGATGAAAGTGTTTGACGATTTTACACAATAACTTTGACAAATTATAACCGATTTAAGTAATTATTTTTGTACTATAGAGGTTAAAAAAGTGTTTATTTTTACTTTGTGTAGATCTGATGAATGTGGTTGGAGGTAGAGGACAGAACTCCTCAGCGGACGGCAGCAAACCCCTTTAAGGCTTAGCGATACTGAATACTTGAATTTTTTTTAGAATTACAACTAAATTGAATGCCACATCAAAAAACAAAATCAACCGCAATCTATCCAGCTGAGTGCTGGTAAGTGATGATGCAGTCTAAGATGGAAAGGTGCTAACCTGTTAGGGGTATGGCAGGTATAGTAAACCTATATCCCTAATCTACCTATTCCTAACGAAGTTGTAGTAGTTGCAAAATTTTTCGTGACTGAAAGCTAGTTGTAGCACAACAGACAGAGTATTCAAGCTTGATTAATACAAATCTTGATTAGTACCAGAATAGTAATTTATTATCGAATGCGGTTTTATTTTTTGCTTTAAAATTTCTTTGTTTTATTGTGTATTCAGATGTTCAATATAATTTCAGTGTTGCCACGTCATCCATGGTGGGATACATAATGGGATTGGGTGACAGACACGTGCAGAACATTCTTATTGACAAGACCACTGCAGAAGTTATACACATTGATTTTGGTAATATTATGATAGAAGGAACTTAACTTTACATTTTATTTTACAACTTTTTGTATTCAATATGCATAAATTAAGTGAAACGTTGGTACGATATGGTAATCAAACATATTTTGGTAATCTTTAACTAATGCTATGATAGTACGAAACTCGTTGTTATCGAAGTAAAACTCGCAAAGAACACGTTTGAAAAAAGGCCACATCTCATTCGAATATTACATAACTCCATTTACCTAAAGTGCGGCCAATCTAGCAAATGTAAACAAAAAAAATAACAGGTCGCGATCATTTTAGATTAGGTTAGGTCAGGTTTATAAACAAATTAATTTCTTTAATACCTTTACAGAACACTAAAATTTTAATTTATTTTTATTGTTCCAGAAGACTAAAATGTTGTTTACTAATCGAACGACCTGACATTTATTTGTTTACATATAGTCCGCGGATAAATTGGCCGCACTTTGGTTAATATTCACCTCTTGATTTTATTGTCATGTTTTGCCACATCCAGTTAGCCCTTTAACGCTCACCTCGTGAAAGTATTAAATATTAATATTACTATTAGTATCCTAATTAGGGGATTAGCAGTTACATTAAACATACTCCTAATAGGTCTCTACGCGGCATAGCGACGTCGTTAGTTTAGCGGCGAGTTTTTGTCGATAGGATGGCCGCTAGACCATACCAAAGAAAATTCAGAAATTATAAATTCCCAAATTGTTCCTTTTGGGGATTGAACCCGACATTAAGACTTATAAAACTGCGCTCACAACTGCGCCGAGGTCTGCGTCAAAGTCATTTGTAATATAAACGACATTTCAGGAATCGCATTTGACCAAGGAAAAGTTTTACCCACTCCGGAGACTATTCCGTTCCGTTTGACTCAAGACATTGTTGCTGGTTTCGGCTCAAGTGGCGTTGAAGGGAACTTCAGAAGGTATTTGACTGTTACAACGCCCTGTATGTATGTCCGTCATCTATATATATAAAAGATAAAGTGTGTGGATATGTTCCGTATAGGCTCCTAAGCGGCTGGACCAATTTCAATGAAACTTTCAGGGAATCTCCGGATTGACCTGGCGAGTAATCCTGTAAAGCTTGGTGACGATCGGAGCACTCCTATTTTTGAACTGTCAAACTGTCAAATACATCTTTTATTTACTATGATGATATTCTATTGTTGGGTGTACATGGTAATGCACGAAGTAGATAATCACTCGCTCGAGAAGAGAATAGAAGAAAATGAATACGGAGAGAAATAAATGATTTAATATATTATGAGACTTAAAATTAAAAATTTAATGATGTAAGTTTATTGTTTAAATAAAATAAAGCAAAATCTAGCCCGGCTAAGCGGGCTGGGTACGCTAGTATTATATAGACGGATCATATTATACAGATGGATTTGTATAGTTGTTTTTTTGTTTGTATGTTTTTTTTCCGATGGGAAATGAAATGAATAGATGAAATTATGGATAGCCATAATTTCATATAGATTTAAAGTTTCGGAGAATAACAGCAAATCAATCGCGATTGTTGCTAACGCATTAATATGCATTTTCTACGCCATCATACATCAAAACATCACGCTACTACACTCTAAAGGGTTACGCAGATGTATACGTCGGGGTTCACCCACACTTTGTATTAAAGTAAGTAGTAGTTGCATTATTGTTCGCGAATGGAAGCTGCTTCTAGCACATAGTATTCAAGCTTGATTTATACAAAAATTCATTTACTTTTTAGTTGGTATAACAATTTATATACTATGATATATACTACGACAATACACACACATCGCCATCTAGTCCCAAAGTAAGCGTATTTTGTGTTATGGTTACTAAGATAACTGATGAATATTTTTTTATGAATAATATACATAAATACTCATAATATATAGATAAACACACAGACACTGAAGAACATTCGTGTTCATCACTCAAATATTGTCCAGTTGTGGGGATCGAACCCACGGCCTTGGGCTCAGAAAGCAGGGTCTCTGCCCAATGCGCCAATCGGCCGTCACTATGCAAACAATATTTTCATTACGTTTTATAGTCTAAGATCCCAATATAGAACGACATTCATTATGTTTTTTATATTAATTTAATATAATATTTAATTAATTCAAAAAATATTATTTAATTTAATATGTCAATAAATATATTGTTGTCTATCAAATTTCAGTCCAGGATATTATAAGTAAGAATTAGAAAAATTTCACTTTTCATGAATATTTTTTTATGAATATAATTCATAACAAATTATTCATTAGCTATCACAGTACCTATAACACAAGCTACGCTTACTTTGGGGCTAGATGGCGATGTGTGTATTGTTGTAGTATATTTATTTATTTATTTATAGTAAGAAAAGTTAAAAAAAAAATTACTATAGATCCCTAACAAAATCATAATACTTACTTCTTAGTGGTTTATCGTTGAACAGGTGCTGTGAGAAGACTCTACAATTGCTCCGTGACAATCAGGAGACACTGCTCACAATTTTAGAAGTTTTGCTGTGCGATCCCTTGTACCTGTGGATAGTGTCGACCACTTCTAAAGCAAAGGCTACTAATGCACGAAGTAAGATCACTTTTATTTAGTAAACATACGATTGGTTAAGCACGAAGAACTCGTGGTGTTGAGCAAAAAGACACACTCACGTGAGGGAAAAATGTATGTAGCTGGTAGCATGTACCTTTAATTTGACTATATATATCATTATTAAGGATGTCTAAATTATTTTTGTTTGCTTAAGAGCAAAGTGTTTTTTATTGTTTATCATTCATTATTCGTAACTTAATTTGTGGCTTTGGGCCTCAGATTCTCATAATAACTCTGAATTTGAAGTTAGGAGTTTCATTAATAACTGTGTAAGATAATCTAACACTACAAATCTATCAATATTAAAAAAATACCGTTTAGTTAAGTTAATGTGAACTCTCCCTTATAAAACAATTTATTTCATCGCTCGCTAACTATTTCATCACCACCCGCAACATTTTAAACTTTTACATTGTATTGTACATACAAAAGTACATTTGTAACACACTTAAAAAAAAATATTTACTTATTTAAAAATATTATTGTAGTCTCAATTTAAGTGAACTATTGTTTTTTTTTTGAGAAAAAAATTACTTTAAACCGATGTACGAGCTGTTGCCCGCGGCGTGCTTCGTCTAGGTTTATTACGGATCTTTACTGATCCTTGGGAACCTTTTTTTCCTGGGATAAAAACGTGTCTCCTGGTTAGAGTGTAACCGGCTTTCGTTTAAAAAGCGTAGGTAGCACAGCGTAAGATTATAACTAATTTAAATTTTAAATGTTGATTTCTTTCAGCAAAACTCTCGCTTGGTGGAAAAGCTGCGAATAAAGGCCCAGCGGCAAGTGTTACTAAAGCGAGCGGGGGTGGAGAAGAGGGTTCCGGGGGGCTGGCTGGAAGGGCTTTACTAGCGGTGCGTTGTAAGCTTTGCGGCGCTGAAGGGGGCGCGGCAGGGGGCGTGTCCGTACGCGGCCACGTAGCGCGCCTCATACACGAAGCAACCGACCCCGCCAACCTATGCCGGCTCTTCCACGGGTGGCAAGCCTACTTGTAAATTGAAACCAACCTCACCGAACCCGTTACAAATAAATATCTATAAAAATGTACCTAAGATGATTAAAAATTTTAATATGTTTTTGTCTGTATTCATTAAAAATTGTTCATTGTTTTATTCATACTCATTATCCAAATGCATATAAAGTTTTCATGTCTGATACTTATTATACCTTTAAACAGTATGCGCTATTTGCAGGTTTAACCAAAACAATCATTGCTGTTAGCATGTTTGTGACCTCTTTGCCTTTTTATGTGACTTGTTTAAACTTATCATTCAATCATCTTCACTGTTTGTTGATGCTAATTACAGAGCTGGAATGAAAAATGTATTAAGAGCTAATAAAAGTACATGTTACACGTTAATAAGTGAAAGCTCGACTGTAAGGATCATCAACTAAAATCTAGCATGGGCAGTTTTCAGACAATTTTCTCCCCGGGGAAATGAGAACAATTTGTCTTCTCTCACAGCTTCATCAACTCTTAGAGCACTGGCGCACATGTGGAAATAATATCCAAAGAACAATAAGGGAGAGTCAACTTCTACTCCCTGTTCCCGTTATTTAACAGGTGGACACGTCAATTAAAACCCTTGTTAGGGGATATAATTTTTGTCCCTTGCCTTTGCTAGCCCTGCAGCAAAGGCACGTGCCTTTAATAATCCAACCTCTAATCGCCAGTTCTGTGTCTAGTGCGCCGGCGGGTTTGCTGGCAGCTTTCTATTCACACGTTACTTCGTAGATGAACGCTAGGACTAACACTCACAGCCCCATTTCCCGCCTGCAACGGTTTGCACGGCAGCGGAGGCGGGAAATGTTTGCGAGCGCGATAAAGATGCGAGTGACGCGGGGATAGATTTTTAACGTCTGCTACCATACCGCGTGTTTGTATACTCAATGTTTCAGATTTCGTCTCCTTTTTATATTATCACCTGGTTGTACGTGATTGTGACACCAGTGATTACGCAGTCTAAGACAGTAACGGGCTAAACTAAATCTGTTTCTACGCAGCAACACCGGAACACTAATTTGCTTCCTGGCATGTCTGTCGGTAGGATATTAAGTAGCCACAGCCGAAGCCTCAAACCAGACCAGATCAGGGAATATTCAGAAATAGTTAATTCCCAAATTACCCCTGTCGGCAATCGAACCTGTGACCTATATCTTCAAACAACAGCGCTTACAGCTGTGACTAAGAGGACGTCAAAAGGTACACCGCGGTCAAGAGAATATGATCACTACGTGGCCGCGGTACAAAGCGGCTACGTAGGATCGTAAATTACAAACAGCAGCATTATGCGTCCTCTATGTTTTAAGCTTACCTAATATATTTTCTCCCAATCTTCTGTGAGGGAGATAAAATTCGTAGTTTGTATTTCAGACTAAGAATGAAATCTCCTTCATAGCTCATTCGCAGTGAACGACGAAAAAGGGAGGCTGTTAACCATGAATGAGATAAGTAGGCGTTTGACATAGACATTGTTCGAGTGGAGCTGCTTGCGCATAAATAAAAAGAAGAAGAATTCTATAAACAACTTCGTGGAACATTTCTCAGCGTTATTAAACAATGGTATCAATAGAAAAACGAATGAAAAACCTGCTTTTTTTAGTCGATATTACCGGTTTTTATTAGCGCACCTCTGTTGTGCCCCTCACTACTATGTGTGATAACAGTTAACACTATCTTATCAGTCAAAATGTCTGGCAGCGTATTGGTTGCAGTTCGATCTTTAATTAATCTTCTGGTACCGAATTACTTGAAATCTAAGGTTAGGGCAATAAGTCGACAAAAATATATTTTATTTAACATATAGCTTGTTGCAAAGTTACTCAAACTTTATTATTGTGCAATGAAAACAATTAAGGATAATCTCGAAATTTTTAATAGATCGTGGTAAATTACATTTAAAGCGCTAATTGAGACTCATTAAAATTATCATTTTTCTACAGGACTAGGAACTGTGGGAAATTTTGGTTTCGTTCTCTCGCCCGTATTCCGAAGTTTTAACAATAGCGCATGGGAACTAGGTGTTTGTGGTTGTGCTTTCATGAAAGTAAATTACATTTTCGCAAAATGAGCATTGATATTGGAGGTAAGTTATCATAGTATTTTTACAATTTTCTAAAATTTTTAATCAGCATAAAGTGAAATATTTGGAATTTTGAGACAGAATATAAATTTGCATCGGAGAGGACTCTACACTCCTGCTTCTGCTGGCCAAATAAATATTAAGAGCCCTTTTTAAAACTTCTACCAGCCTTTAAAAATATAAAATATCTAAAATAAAAATAAGCAATGGCATGGGTGGGAGGTATTATTAATTGTTGCTTTGTATTTCAATTCATTTTTCATTTTATAGGTATGAGAATTAAATACAAAGACAAGGATGAAACATTCTTGGAAAAACATTTGGTAGCAAAAGAACCATTTGGACAGTTTAAAGCCTGGTTTGAGGAAGCTTGTACTAAAAAGGAAATCTTAGAGCCAAATGCTATGTGCCTCGCAACAGCAACAAAGTATGGTTTTTATCTGCTATTGTAGGGCAAGTACTCTTTAGTAATTTAACATTTGCTTTCTCTTTTAAGGGATGGGTATCCATCAGCTAGATTTGTGCTATGCAAGGGATATGGAAAGGATGGATTTAAGTTCTTTACCAATCATGGCAGCAGAAAAGCCCAAGAAATGGTATGTGTACAGTGTAATCAATAAAATTGGTATTATTGTGCATTGTTGATTAATTTAACTTTTAAGTTCATCTATCATATATACAAGGTGTATATCTTATATCTTTAAATGCAATTCTTGTATATATATAATTGGAATCTTGCAATCAGCTCCAACAATTTTCATGAAATTTAGTATACAGGGGGTTTTGGGTGTGATAAATCGATCTAGCTAAGATTCATTTTTAGAAAATGTCATTTTATTTGTATTTTCCGGTAATAACCGATTTGGTGCCGACGAAGTTGCACGGGTCAGCTAGTATTATTTATCTAAGTATTTTATTAAGGTGAGTTTTTAAAATTATATTTTTGCAGGCTGAAAACCCTAATGTAGCAGCTACATTTTATTGGGAAATATTGAATAGATCTATTAGGATTGAGGGTTTCATTGAAAGACTACCTGAAGAAGAATCAACTGCTTATTTTCACTCAAGGCCAGTGCCAAGCCAGATTGCAGCCTGCACTAGCTTTCAAAGTACTCCAATTGAATCTAGAGATGTTCTATGTGAAAGAGAAAAAGTTTTGGAAGCTGAATATATGATACCTGGAAAGGAGATTCCTAAACCAATTTTTTGGTATGTACCTGTTATTTTTTTTTATTTTACTCTGTACAACTTAGCTGATTTTAAAAGCAAATAATACTGAAATGTTTGGAAATGCAGAATACAGTGGTTTTGAAATGAAAAATATATAATTAAATCTTAGGACCAAAATAAAGTAGGAAACATTGAAATAAAACCTTACACAACTGATTAATTGTCAATGTATGGTCATCCATATAGTAAATTGTAATAATCTGGTTAATTTTTTCCAGGGGTGGCTACATAATTCGTCCAACATCAGTTGAATTCTGGCAAGGACAGAGAGATAGACTACATGACAGGATCAAGTTTAGAAAACTAAAGGATGGAGAAATGGCCGATAATAAACTATTGCATAAAGGTGAAGATGGATGGGTTTATGAAAGGCTTTCTCCATAAAGTATTTAGTTACCAAACAGTGTTATTCATGTCATAGGACAGGTCCCTCGATATTGTGGGTTCCTATCACTTACCATGATAATCATTTTTTTTACAGAACTTATAGGTTGTTTTTTATTAATCTTGTTACTTTCATTAGTATATGTTTAGATATGCTAATTGTATTTACAAAACAGGTTTTATTAAAACTTGCATTGTCTATTTGAAAACTTTTTTAAGAACATATTTTTAATTGTAGATATTTTAATGTCTTCCATTAGAAATTTTTAAGGGTTTTGGTAATAGCTAAGTATAAATAAAAGATTAATCATTATGATTTATTTATTTTTAGGATTTCTCTTTGAATACCAGTATTTCTTTTTAAGACTACTTTGCTTTTTAAATTTGTATTCTCGATAGCTGCTTCAAATTGTCTTGTTCCACCACCCACACCAAAATAATAGGTTTTGGCACTAACAAATATATTTCCATTATCACGTAACCTATTTTGAAAAAGGGATATCAGTTTTTTGTAATTTTGTTGATTATAAATAGTCTCAGATGTGAGTATAATGTCAAATACTTCTGATTCTTCGAGTAGTTCATCAAATGATGCCCAATCTCCAGAATAAAATTTGCACCTTTTTATTTCATCTTCTCTCTCTTCTTCTTCTATATTAAGAAGAACATTTGGTATTGTACAGTGTTCCAAAATTTCTTTGTTCTAGGAATAAAAAGAACTGGTTACATATATATATATATATATATTATTAAACTATGTTCCTTTGTTGCTTTGTATAAAAAGCCTTGAGATATTATAATCTCATTGATACACATTAAAATTCCTTCAGTTCAAAGAACATAATATCAGTTTTATCATGTGTAAGAACATAATTCCAAAGAATGTTGTTTACTAGAAATTTAACTTGAATATAATATGTTTAATGTTTATTATTTATCCCTTTTTTTTGCAAAGGGAGAGCAAGTGATAAGTGTTTTTAATCATTATTGTGACAGACTTCTAATCTAATAATTGTATAACTTTGATGATAAAAAAACTGTGCAAACAAGTGCATTAGTTTTATTAGTTTACTGAGTCCTTGAAATTATGCAGTAGAAATTTTGAGTAAAATTTTCAATTTCACTTCGTGACTTCCAAAAATAAATGGATACATTGTAAAGTAAAGTTTTTAGCAAAAAAATATGAGTCTTGTGGATAGGCTTCTGGCCCACAAGAGGGTTGAAGGCTAAAAACCAAATCTAAACTTGCCCAGCATGGTGGTATCCCTACCCCTGTTCTGAAAGGAGAGACCATTGTCCTATTGTGAGCCAGTAATTGGTTTATAGTCATGGTGACCATCGTTATTTTTTTCCCTACTTGTACTCGAGTAAAATTGTGGTGGGGATCAAAATAACAAAGTCAAATTATACTTACATAATCTTGAAAAGTCACAAATGCCTTTTTTGTAAATGCATATATTCCTAAGATTCCAGCACCACATCCTAGATCTAAGACTTTTACATCCTTAAAGTTTATTTCATCAGGATATGTTTCAAAGTATTCAATTAAATCATATGTACACTCCCATATTTTAAGGCCACCTAAAATTTGATAATTTTTTTTTTTAATTTGACTTTATTTAATTGAACAATTTCTAGGCAAATAAACTCTTAACAATATTTGTTTTAACATGATTTAACTAATCAAGTAACCATACTGCCTGTGGTCAGTTTATGCAATTGTGGATCACACTTGTTTGCTTAAATTCCTGGGTCAGGTTAATGGCATTGAATTTTTTTCTGGAAAAAGTTCTTAGTACCAATTGGAGGCGTCCACCTTCATGGTTCAGAAAGCAGTTTAGGATTTTGCTTCTACTTATAAAACCTGCCAACCCATATTGAATCACAATGGTGGGCCAGCAGTGGGATTTTATCAGGCTAATAATGCTTAATTATCTTCATTGTCATCATCACATTTCAATGGCTGCTGATATATGCAAAAACTCAAATCAAATATTTATTCTGACCTGGGGAACTTGAAATCCGAACAAGCCAACCTAATAAGCTGCATGTATCTTTCATTTATTTTAATAAATATATTTAGTTTATTGTTTAAATTGAGTGAGACTAAAATCCTGTTGGCTATGAAACTTTAATATTAAAAAAAATAAATATGTTCAATACCTTCATATTTTCCAGTAACAAGGTCACTATGTTTATTCTCGGAAAATTCAATTAAATTCTTCAAACTGGATTCTTTCGAAAAAGTCTCGATATTGAATAAAACATGCCCAATTTCTACCTCACCACATGTAAACATTTTAGCATGTGTAACCACCTCATCGAGACTTTTGATTTGATTGCCGGGAACAATTTCTTCACTGCTCAACCAAACGATTTCTTTCTCATCTTAAAGTGATATCAAACTTTATTATCTGTTTTAAAAGCGATACTGCCCTTTGACTACTGACTGGTTACCTTGAGTTTCTAATATATCTTCAGTATTTGAAAAATTAAATTTAAATGAAGCCATAATTTGTTTATTGGCACTATTTTAGATCTGAATAGGATTTGGCTTTAGCACAAACGATCAGAAAGAAGTTAAATATTACAATTTCAATAATTTTGTGCTGTACAGTGTGATGGGATAAGATGTTTTTTTTCGTAATTATTGTACATTGATAGTTGGCAGTTGCCATAGGTTCAAGTTGCCATGCTGGTCACAAACTACAAAGATACTAACCCAGAACCTTAACCCCAGGTGACAGGTGCAAGTGTCAACTGTCAGAACCATAGAGCACTAACTCTGTGTGGCAGCCCGCAGCAGCAACTATCCACAACAACAGATGCCGAATAAAAACAGACTATGGAGGGTAGAGGTAAGGGGAGTCATCTGTGTATATGAAAAAGTGTCGTCAAAATGTATTAAATTAGGATGGCGCCACATTTGCATCAGGGTAACTCTTAAAAGAAGCGCCAAATATAAATATTGTTAGAGTAGGCTTGAAAAATAAACAAGGAAGTATGGAGATACAAGGAAGTAAGGTTATATTTACCACAATATTTTGTACAACGTAAGTTGTTGAAATTCTCAATAACTAACTACTTTAGTCGATAATGACATTAAATTTTTTAACTCGGCATACTTCAATTCATCTACGATTGCTACATTCATACCATACCCTGTGCATCCACCAGCGCCATTGTGGAGGATTTTTGAACTGTTATTTAGCGCAACAACTGGACACTTTTTCAACTTTTCTCCCATATAAGATGACTCTCCTTACCTCTACCTTCCATAATCTACAAGACATTGGCGAAGTACCTACCTTGTGCCTAGTTGGCACAGACAAAAGCCATAAACAAGAATTGAATGGAATACAGACTCACACGTGGTTGCGATATCGATATTTATTGATTGCTGCTAATAGAAACTTAAACTTTCCCGGTAGAAAGAAAATAACGTTAAAATCTATAAAATGTGCCCATCGAATAACTTTCAAACAATAATGTTTAGCCAAACCGTAACTCAGTTGCACAGATGAAGTCATGAGAACGACATCTCTGCTGGGAATGTTATATGGTCAACCTTTAATTTATTTGCATTTTTTAGTTAGTTTTCCCGTTTAATTTCTTTACACAGTCACATGAAAATATGATGGAGCATTCTTTGTTGCATTTTTAAAAATAAGTCGTGGTCCCTAAAACTAGGGACTAAATATTTGTTAGGGTATTTAAGAACTGAATAATACGTAGCGTTTGTTAAACTCGTTACTGAATACTGATACTATATTATAATCTGCAGCATTAAACACCTACGATATTCATGACAAAAATACATTCAGGTGATACAAATAGTATTAAGATATAGTGGAGTTCAGACCGATGATTTGAGTGGTCGCGCTAGTCGATAAACAAGATTGACGTGGTAGGTGAGCCAGCCTCAGCCTCATCCAGCCAGCCCGATTAGCCTGGATCACAAGCTTGCACGTCGAGCTACTCGGAGACGGACATTTCTTCGGCCAAATAGCTTAAGGACATTATCAAGAGAAGAAAGAAAAGACTAGAACTCTCAAGTACGTTGTGCAATATCTGAACTAGCTGCCACCTGTGTCGTTCAAGCATATTGAATCATGCGACTGCTTCGATGCATTCAATTGTGAAGGCTGACCAACCCAAATCAAGAAACAGCTGGAAACATCGAAAAATGTTCCTACGTCAACACCTGCTGCTATTTTGTACACTGACCCAATTGTACCCCGAAACCTAAACCTAAAATCACAGCGCGTGCGGTGGAAATACTGAAAACGGCGTTGCTCAATGTATCTGTTTATGTGTCACGCATGAATCCGGAGTTATCGAAGGATGCCATAATACTTTTATGAGCTAGGGTTTGGGTCTCAGGGATTGGTACAACCCCTGAGACCCAAACTTACAACAACATTTTCTTTACCTATTATTACTTCAATAGAGTTCAGTGTTATATGCTCACTGATCTAAAATGAAATCGTTATGAATCTCAGATATGTGCTACTATGGTAGCACCATGAAATACGACACAGAATAGCAATTCTGACTACTAGGATGGACCTATTTGGATATATTTTATTATTTGAGCTTATCTAAGTATTTTAACGGAGTAATTCTCAGGAGCAATTTAAACCATGATTTAATATGTTACTATATAAAGGTTTTATGTTGAGCAATAACATGACAGTAAAATACATAGGTTTAAAGTCATTATGTTTTAAATTAAAAAAAAAAATTCAAAGTGAACCAAAAAATTGTAAAATAATGGAAATAAATAATTGTGATGATGAACACCTAAATGTGGTAGGCATTCATTCATTATCATCAACATAATATGAACTTACAATGATGGTATTAACATCTAGGTATTTTGTAAGAATTCCTCGGTCTCGTGCAGTGTAGGCAGTGCTGCTAACAGTGATCTCACATTCTCTAAATTAAGGAACTGTGAAGTACAACAGAATTATTAGTATACAATATATCTTCTTGTTTACCGTGGCTTGTGACTTGTGAGTGCCTTACACAATGTGGCATACCTTACCGTACCTTAGACTACCACACCGTATTGTGAACCTGTACCTTTAACTACCTTTACTTTATTATTATCATTTCATTAATCGACTTAACAGTTTCGGTCCCCTCTCATTTTTTGCTGTATTACTCACAGTAGTGCCTAGTCTGGTAATGCATTATTATTGATAGGTATATGGCTCCGTGGTATTTTGTTTATTTACTAAAAACCAGAATTTTCTCGTTCGTATTTATGTGTGAACTATGTACTATACTAAAATACCTCGTTAGCGGTTTTTGTGGCTTGGTTTACAAATACCAAATTTCAGACATGAATTTTATTATGAGGCATTTAAGATTAGATCCTTTGTAATATAATATGCCTATGCTATTTTGGATAAAATATCGATGAAAGAATTATTAAAATCGGTTCTGTAGTTTCAATGGTTATCGATTAGGTGCAAACTAATAAAATCTTTCCTCCTCATATTAGTGGTACTTATGGATTATGAATAATAAATAAAGGTGAATTTAACGGAAAACGGTAAACCTGAGTCTCGAGCGGTAAACACTAAACAGTAAACACCACAGAAGATACGACACAGAAGTGGAAACGCATCGAATCCTATACAAAGAATGAGACCACAAACTTCAAAGCAAGCAAAACTATATTCATTCATAGTTTCCATAGTTTATACATTATTAGATCTGTGATACAAGTTCTACACGAGTCAAACTGGGTAAAAAGTTGTGCGGTTTTAATTGTGCTATTTCAATTAGAAAATTTGAGGAGTAATTAAATAGGTTACAAACGAACATTTGAATTATATAAAATGACAGACATTGGAAAGAAGGTAATGTCTATCCTTTATTTTATAATTTGTATGGTATTCTTTAGTGAAGCAAGAGTAATAATGGGTGTTAAAAATATAATGTAAAAACTGTGTGTAACGCTTACGTAGTGATTGTCATATTTTAAATGTGAATGGCCTGAATCGATTATTTACATGATTTCAATAGCTAAGTATCTCAGTTAGCTTAGTTTCTTGTAAAGTCAACATAACCTCAATAATGTAGGATGCGGCCATGGGGTCTACCGTCGAGGTACCTACTTTTCGGCGATCGGCTTTTTGTAATGTCATAAAGAGCTATTCTTAGGGAGATCCCTTTGTTCTAGGTTCAGGACTACAAGGATTCCCTAAAAGTGAAGGCAGAACGTTTAATAGTAAAAGGATTTCCAGAGAAGATTATCAAGTTGAATGAAATTCTTGAAACATCAAATTTCCAAAATCGAGATCTTTCAAATGTTCATCAGGTAAATATTATATGCTATGGGCACTTATTTAGAAAAGTTTCAATGAAGTTTCCTTCAGTTTTGTAAGGAAGTTTTAATACATTGACAGATGGAATAGGGAAAACTTTAAAAGAAAAGTATTCCATATTTTACCTTTGTAAATATTCATCCATTTGGATAATTCTGTGACTAATTCTATATATAATAATTATACTTAGTGGATGGATCAGTCCTGACAAGTTACAATATTAATTTACTTATTAAAGCATATTTCTTAAATATTTTCTTATGTTGTAAGTTAGGTATCTAATTAATTTTGAAAAAATTCTAGGACTTAAACATTCCAGTGCCACCTCCTGTTGAATTATCAAAGGAACCAAATGTAAAAAGACCACGTTTAGAATCATCAGAGGCATCAAACAACTCAACTATTGATGGCACTAAGGTATATGCCCTGCCTAATGGGCCTGTGCTATGCAACAGGACACTAAGTGATCTCATTCAACTAGTCAAACCTCATATTAGAGAGCTGGTAGAGGATTCAAACTTGGTAAGATGTTAATATGGACAGAGTCCCACCAACATTATTGCTTATTATATTCCAAGTGAATTACATATTTTTTAGGTGAATTTGTTATTTGCCGTGGTTAGATGACGACCAAATTCCATGTCACCACTTCTATCACTTAAAACTTACCTCCTGTGTTATGATACATATTTAGTTTTGCTTGCCTATATAGAAGACATTAATAGAAATACTTCTATTAATGTCTTCTATATAGACAAGCAAATAGATCCAAATACTTTGGCATCTGCAACATTAATGAATGTTCTGCCACCAATCCATGGCAGAATACCATTTTAAGTTTACTAGGTGATGGTTTGCCAACAAAACAACCAATTTTGCCCATGGTGACAAACAATATGTAGTGAAAGCCTTTGTGTTCAGTTTATCTGCTTAAAAATAATTTTATTGATAGAAACATCTATTCATTATGTCCTTGATAATTTGATTTGGCAAGACAAGATAATAATAAAACTTTAATTTAATTGTAATTGCAGCTTAAAATGTGGATTTCTTTTATGATCCCTAAAATTGAAGATGGCAATAACTTTGGTGTGTCAATACAAGAGGACACTCTTGCAGAGGTACAATCAGTAGAGTCGGAGGCTGCAGCATTCTTTGATCAGATCTCACGATATTATATATCACGGGCGAAGATTATTTCAAAGGTTGCCAAATACCCACATATTGATGACTATAGGAGAGCAATAAGTGTGAGTATTATATTTCCAAGTTGTTTTTGTTAAGATCTACATTAACATAGACTTAGTTTTACCTAAAATAGCTCTATTGCTGGTTATTGAATAAGAATGAGAGCATGTCTTTGATTTTAAAATCACTATTTGAACCTTCAAAAAATGATATAGATTCCATAACCAGAAATTTTAGAGGGTTATAGTTTATAACTGGATTAATACAAATGCAACATTTTTTGCAAAAGTTCACAGTCCATTGCTGAAAAGGCCTCTCCCAATGGGCTTGCTACCACCACAGAAGTATAGTAGTAACTAAGCCCCCAGCACTGCAATTACAGTTCTTTTTGTGCACCCGTGTGTTGACCATGTTCAGTGTTTCTTATTACAATAATGTGTATACTTATTAATTAGAGGGCAACAAAATAATTAATACAAGAATACTTGTGCTTTTTTTGCTTCTGGTGCAAAATTCGCCTCTCTGGATAAGACCTTGAGGATAATGTAAATTGTTGTTTGTTTCAGGAGCTTGATGAGAAGGAGTACCTTTCACTGTGGCTTGTAATGTGTGAAGTCCGCAACCGCTACTGTTCCCTACACGATATTGTGATCAAAAATCTAGAGAAAATTAAAAAGCCTCGCTCCTCTAATACAGAGTCACTATACTAAGTCCTAATTTTAATTTTCATCTATCTTAGACAGACAAGGAAACCTTGTGGATTTTAAAGGTAACAAACTTTTTAGGTTGCATACAGTAAGATTTTATTACCCCTAGAGGTATAAACCTAGTATCAATGAAACTTAGAAACAATACATTTTAAGTAAACATAAGTATATTATTATTATGACTGAAATTTTTTTTTTGCATTTTTTTGTTTGCAACATTTTAATAAACCCATATATCATTACTTACAAATATTTTTCGGATATCTTACATATATTAATATACAGTATTTTAAATACCTTAATATAGTCCCTAATAAAATCTTAAAATGTTCCATCAGCTATTGGACAAGACAGTCTGACTCTAGAGGTGATAACATCTGGTGGATGCATTAAATTATAAAAGTTCAACTGTCTCTACACACATTCTAGACAGATTTAAGAGCCTTCAGTAGCCCATTGGTTTATGATCTGACTATACTACTAGGTTAAGTACTATTCGTAGGTTTAAATATGGCTAATATTTGGACAAATGTATAGCCATTAGCACAAGGCTTTGTTTATCTGGAATAATACAAGCTAAAGATTCTTAATCGTCATACCATCACTAAGAGTCACAAGCAAGGAGTAGTCCAAAGTGAGTTATTACAGAATTGAACCAATACTGCTAACACCTATCTACATATCTGGATAATAAAATATCAAATAAACCTATGGTGATCATGTCTTAAAGACCCACCTAATGTGAAAGCCCACACAAACACATGGTAAAATTTACTTCACATTAAATGAATTTGATAAATGACTGCATTTATTATGCAGATTGGATAAAGTATATTGTTCCCCATTTATGTGTTTTTCTGTCTCAAGTCACTGAACATGAAAATAAACAAACACATAAAACAACTCAGTCAAATTAATTTAATTCAACCATTTATCATGCATATTCAACAAGAATGTGTGTAGAACCAGTAGTGTGGATTTCTGTTCATTACAGAATTTATGCATATTACATATGTTATAACTTTGAGTGTTTGAATATTATGTGTAAAACTTCTAGATTTAATGAGTAATATCAAAATTCTTGTACAGGAATAATTCAGCTATCCATACATGTTGACAGATTAACAAACTTCTGTGATGAGTTTTAGTTATTGAAAAGCTAATACTTGAGATGAATTGCAACCAACGTGTCTTGTTATATCATCATTCATTTTACCATACATATATCTGTAGCCCTATTGAAGGCTTTCATATAAACTAGCGTCACTAAAACGTTAGCATAAATCTGTTATTTTATACATAGGACCAAACATCAAAATATAACAACTCCATATATATGTGAAAGACTTAGTTTACTCCAAAGTTACTTAAGCAAGTTAACTTGATAAATAAGTAACACCAGGGGCACAGGGAGTCTGAATATTTTCTATTGCATAAACTCCACTGGTTTTAGAATTTAAATTGAGTAACATTAACTCCAATGCGTTTTGTTTCAATTCGGGCGCATATTTATTTGTCACGCCATGAAATCAATCATATTTATTGGCATGCTTTCAAGAAATCTCCCATGTCCTAAATGTGTTTTATATCAACCAATTGAAATGGCCTTTAAATTAATAAGCAATGATTAAATGTGCATAATCTGCAAAGCAATAATAATAATAATTAATTGTCTGTATTTAGAAGTTGCTAGATTTTTCCCTATACTAGTGAGTAAAAAAAACGAACCAAGGTATTACCTTGTAGCAAAACTATTCTTGTATTATTCTATGAGATAGGCAGTATAAGAAGTATAACAAATTAGAATAGTGTTTAATTCCAAATATCAAATAGAATCACCCAATAGGTATGTAAGTTTTGCGATTTTCTCCGCAAGCACCAGTGAGCTGTAATTACTTCTAGAGCCCTATGTAATCTGCATATTTGCCACGCATAGAGAATGCGAGTCAAGTGTCAACGCCATTAAAAACGACAATCATTACCAGCTTCTATAAAGGAAATTATAACAGTTGTATGATTCAAGTTCCCACCAGCTGTGGAAAGTGCGAAAATAGCTAAGAAACTCATATAAAATACTTTATGGTTTATTTTTACACGAATATACATGGGGTACGAATGGTCGTAGTCTACTAAATCGGACCATCCTTTAGAGCGCTACACTTAGGCCAAATGAGGACAGATTCGGACTACAGCTCTGCGTTAAAACTGTCCAATTTCTCTTTACTTTCCTAGAGGTAATATACATGATGATGACAAAAGATATCATTAATCAGCCTAGATATTATTATCCCATATTATTGAAGTACTATCATTTAATAATTATTACGTGTGAGTTCATTACATTTAATTGAAATAATTAATAATATGTATTTGGTAATAAAGCTGAACATTTTGTTGAAATTTGTACATTGATTATTCGTCAGTAAATCTGGCTACAGAGTTGCGATTTAGTTCAATCGCAATAGGTTATAATAGCGGTCAGTGACGCTACTTAACTAGACCCTGCGCAGTAATCGATTTTTAGGTTGCCATCGTATATCTAGTTAATAGGCGGTAATGCCACAATTTCAACATAAAATTTATTCCTAACGAGACATTAGTATTAAGTGAATTGTATTTACATTATAATAATCATAAACGTTAATTTATTGTTCCCTCAGTTTCCTTTGAGAAGTGACTGTAGGGTATACAATGTATTGTAAAAACTGTACCGCTGTCCATCTCCAGAGCCATCACATGTGGGGGCTCACATGCAGCAGTTGTTTATTGCATTATATTCAATTAAATACATTTCTATGAATGTGTATATGTTGTTTTATTTAAACGGTAACAATTAATCATTGTTTAGAGCCCTTTTGATTATCGTCGTATTTAAACGAAGAAACATAATTACCCAGATTAATATTTTGATGCAACTAATAATCCTTGAAAGGTGCAAGAGCTATTTGAAAATATTCTAAGACAAAAGATGCGAACAGCGTCATCTGTTGTATTGCACAATGAGGATATAAACTGAAATTTATTGGAAAAAACAGCTGCATTTATTTATCTTACCCTGTATCTATTTTATTTGTGATAATTACTCACAATAGTGATGTTAACCATAGCCAACTATAATTAAATTCCAGAACGTTTACGCCGGACTTCACGCCAGACGTTATAGGTATAATTTTGCGTCATTAGCAACTATGGGTTTATGGGCGAAAACTTTATGCAGGACATTATATAGTTATCTTTTTTTCTATTTTTTTTGGATAATACTGGCAATAATTATCGAAATAAAAGTGTCTTTTAAATTTCAATAAAATAAAAATCCTGGTTTGTCATCGTTCACGTTTCCTATATAGATTTATTGACGACTATTTGATAGCGATATACAAATTTCTATATCCATTTCAATTTCTAGATTTTAATTTATTGACTTTATTTTATCTAGATAGGTAGTCATATATGCATTATTAATTTTGACGTTATGGGAAGCGACATCGATAAAGGGAACTTTGGGGACAGCGCTCGCAACCGATCAAAGTATGAATTGCACAAAATAAAATCAAACCACGTGTTCGATGGAGCCGGTGAAAATGTGCACTACCACAGCGATACCGAGTCGCTAGGTTCCAGAAAGAGTAAAACACGATACATCAACCCAGCGATTTGTATTGAAACAGTCGAGTCTACCCACTCTGCAACTTCTCTGCAAACAGATTCTTCTATCATCGATGATGTGACCCCACATCCACACAGTTCTTACAGGAGTAATTCAACCCCTTTTCTAACTGGGCGCGTATCGAATACGTCCTCTGGGAGTGTGAAGCGTAAGTCTTGCCGCCTTGGTAATCAAGCAGTGTGTTGCGATAATGACGCGACGCCACGCGAAAGTCGAACGTATCGCGAAGACGGTGCGGATACTTTTCGTTTATCTGTGGCTTCGGTTTCCACGACCACCACAGCTAAGGAAGAACGCGAGCGAAATGAGAGGAAGCGCCAGGAAGCATTTGAACAGTGGTTGGCGCGGAAAGAACATGAGGTAATTAAATCAACTTATTTACCTACACTCCTTTATTTAACTTCCTACTTTCGTAACTATAGACAGCTTCTGGGTAAAGTGTCTCCAAACTTTTTGGCCGTCCTGAATATGTAGGTACCTATTATTTTATTCACGTGTGGCCCTGAAGACAGCTTGCGCGTTACGTAGTGCGCGCCTAAAGGTGCGGCAAAAATATTGGAAACTACTTTACCCAGTAGAAATGACATTAATAAAAACAGACTATTGTATCGTACCTACTACCTACCGAAAAATTTGTAAAAAGGTAGGTACGTAGGTATAAGTACCTGTTGCCAAAGCGTACCTATTAGATGACAGGTAACATTAAGCTGATCCGTTGATTGAAATGGTAAATGGGTAGGTATCCTTTTAAGCCATTCTAATTATTGTAGGGCATTAATCGTAGTTTGGACAGCATTTTCAATCCTTGGATACAATTTTAATTAAGTAAGTAGGTATAATAAAATAATAAATTATGAAATTATTTAGCTGTATAATTCGGTGATTATTCATAGAAACGAGAAAAAGCACGGTTAGAGAAAATGAAAATGCAAGTAGCAGCTTCTACAACGGCCCAGCAACGGGAGGAATCGTTTAAGAAGTGGTTGGAGCGGAAACGTATGCAAACCGAGCGTCGCAAAGCAGAAGAGATCATGCGACAGTACCGCACCAACGAGCGACTCGAGCTGGAGAACAAGAAACGACAGAGGGACAAAGAAGAGAAGTTGGCAGAGTGGATAAAGAAGAAAGAAGAGGAGATGAAATGTATGTTTGCAACATAATCTTATCAGCAAACGTTATCTGTATCGCGGTGGCATGAAATCACTTTAAAGGCACAGAAACTGAATTCTCTCTGGTCTGGTCCGGTGGGGCGCTTTGGCCTTGGCTTTGGCTAGTTATAACCCTAACGACAAAGACGTGTCGCTAAGCGATTTTGTGTTCCGGTGTGATGCCGTGTGGAAACTGATTAAGTATATGACTACCAGACTCCCTAACAGGTTAGCCCGCTACCATCTTAGACTGCATCATTCTTATCACCAGGTGAGATTGCAATCAAGGGCTATTTTGTATGGAATAACAAAAAAGGAAAAAAAAGAAAGTTGCTATCAAATGCCAATTAAAGCCTCTATATGACCTCAGTTGCTAGCAGTACCTACCTACTGACGAACTTCGGAACCCGGCACGCACCTCTAACTTTCCGTAGTTGTATGTTGTTGTTACCTACGGGTTTAAAGCAATTTAGTATCACTTGCTTCAACTTTGAAGGAAAACATTGCAAGGAAACCTGCATGCCTGAGAGTTATCAATAATGTACTCAAGAGCGTTTGAAGTCCACCGTTCCGCACTTGGCCAGCGTTGTTGAGTACAGCCTAAACTCTTGTCCCTTCTTATATACAGTGGATTGGTAATGGGTTGACAATGAGATTCAGTGTTTACGACGATCTCGGTTAGCAACTAAGGTTTACCAAAATAGTGGTCGTTCCTACAGTTTCTAACTTAATTTTATATACAACGAGATAAGGAACATTAATAAGTGCTATTTATCCATCCTTTAAAAATAATTATTCTTCACCTTGTCTGTTACTACCTAATATCTTTGTCGACGTTACTGGGCAGGCGTCGGAATATATCCTAAGCTATATTTATTTGTTGGTTCCTGACTGCCTCTACTAATTATCATCGCTTTATAACTAAATCAACGAAAAATGCACACAATTTATAATCACGTTTGAACGTTGTATATTGACCTTCTTTTCTCTGAGGTAGGGCTTCTCTTATGAAATTGCGACATGACTAACAGTATAGTTACACCACTGGCCTCAAGCTTAACGAACCAAATACCTTAGTGATTTTATATTAATACTAGCTGACCCCAGCGCCATCTGTCGGGCTGATTTGTGAATCTAAACCATCCAGGGTGCCACCCAAACGCATACCGAAATATTAATTCAAATCGGTCCAGCCGTCTAGGAGTTCAGTAACATACACACGCACACAAGAAATATATATATAAAGATATAACTGATTAAAAACAATTAGCAATGAAAACTCGAGCTGAACGGAAAGCTGCGCGTGCGGCGATAGAAGAAGAGCGTCGACGGGTACAAGGCGAACGAGCCTACCGCGATTGGCTGCGAACAAGCAAGAATAAACCACTGCCTGTACCTTTGAACCAAGGGGAACTTAGTGAGTCGAGTTATACAGTAATATATTATAGTATCGCCGTTTCATCTGAATCGTCTTGTCATTATATATCTTTCCCGCTCGCACTCATTAGCACCAAGTCAGCGTCAAGTTTACACATAATTATTAATACTAACGTTTATGACGGGACGACTCAGATAATAACGTGGGTAGAAGAATATCTACAGCACACACACTAGCTTTGTATGAAATATCTACTGTGAAGTCAACATCTCCTGAGGATGCACCGGTTTCGGAGCGAAATTTGCGTAGAGGGTACATGTTTGGTGTGGAGTGAAAATTAAACTACACCATAAAGATTCTTCTGCTTTTCGCGGAGTATAGTCAATATAGCTTAATTTTCTTTAAACATCTCCTGTGTAACTCCTTTGAGGGTGACGTTTAACTCTTAATGGGTTAAACAGGCCCGCGCCTTTGTGTAATTTGGGTTAAACATGCTTGTGAAACTTAGTAGTCATCATCTTTATTATCATATAAACCCATTAACGGCCCACTATAGATCTCCTCCCATAATATGAAGGGGTAAGGTAGACTCCACACCCCTTTGAAAATATTATGGAAAACTCTCAGGCATGCAACGTTTCCCCACGATGTTTTCCTTCACCGTTGAAGCAAGTGATATTTTAATTGCTTAAAATGAACATAACTTAGAAAGGTGCGTGCTGGGTTTCGAACCCGGTCTCCCGAAAGTAAAGTCGAACTGGCTATCGCCACTTCTTATAAGTAACACCGCAGAAATAAACTAGTTTAACAATTTTCACGTGTGTGCACTGTGGTAAAAGGTACCTAGTAGTCAGACAGTCAGTTGTTGAAATTATCAATAGGTATTAATTGATGCCATTTCTTTTTAAGGTATGCGTGGTTCAGTGTCTCAAATGTATATAAACCCCGTTCCATGGCAGTCACCAACGTAGTGAAAACCAAGGACGAATCTACGCGAACTTATGACTGCAAATTAAAACAAAATTCCGGCAGCTATCGCAAAAATAAGTTCCATTATTTCGTTCGGTTTTAATAAATAGCTGACGGTTTAAGGAATTTGGCCTAACATTTTGGCATCTGTGGCGTTATTAGGCTAACAATTTAGGCTAGATACAAAAATTTCTCCAAACAGTTGTTATGAATTGTGCAAAAAGGATTCAGAGTTCTAAATGGTACTTACTCATGTTACCACAATACTGTTTTAGTATATCATTTTAGAATAAATTTTTAATTTTATACCATAGCTTTTTTTGTTAAGTTAATCCTTACTATTATTATTAATGCGAAAGTGTGTTTATGCGTTTGCCCGTCCTTTACGCCCTAATTAAGCAACCAATCAACTTAATTTTTGGCTAGATTTGAAACGACAGAAAGTAATGCTACTTTTCGTTCTAAAATCGCTTAGCGGCACATATATGTCGGTAGTGTGAAGCCTCCCACCGACCAGACCGGAGAAAGCCACAGCTGTTGCCTGCGAATTCATGTTGGTTTCCGTAGGAACCTCATTGGAACAGTTTAATTGCCGTAACTTTAAATTATGCCGACGGCCGACTGGCGCAGTGGGCTTCGAACCTGCTTTCTGAGTCCTAGGCCGTGGGTTCGATTCCCACATATGGAAAATGATTGTGTTATGAACATGATGGTTTTTAGTGTCTGGGTGTTTATATTATAAGTATTTATGTGTATTATATTAATAAAAATATTCAACAGCTATCTTAGTACCCATAACACAAGCTACGCTTACTTTGGGGCTAGATGGCGATGTGTGTATTGTCGTAGTATATTTATTTATTTATTTATGTAGTAAGACATTACATACGCTGCTGTCGGCGCGGGAAAGGAGTACCATTTTTAACTATGTGGAAACGGTACCTCTGTGCTTTTCCCGAATACATAGTTTCCTATTTCCGTCTCCAGGATGCAAACTATCTCTGTGGCCAATTTCTTCAAGATCGGTGAAGGTTGAGCCAAACATAGATATCGCACAGACACACTTTCCGCAAACAACATTGTCAAACGCAAATTACCTAATAGATATATCCTTAATTACTGCCCATATGTGAGCCCTGGTAGAAGCACTAAAATAGTCGCTTACGCTGGGTTAGCAACCGACTGGTAGACGTCTGGGAAGTATGCAATGGGTTCCCCTGACGTCTACTAAAGCCAACTAGAGGGACATGCCGTGGTGGTTTTTAGTTGCGTTACCTCTGTCCTGCCCAAAAGGACGGAGGTAGCCATAAAGCTTTTCCGTCACGACAAAAAAAAAGGGGAAAGCAATCGAAATTCAATAAATAGATGGGTGATTTGTTGTAGAGCATTTGGTGTACGCCGGTTTTATCTTCTTTCTCTAACAACGAAGAGTTACCGTAAAATTAGGTGTCAGCATCGTAACCTTTGTTGACTCGTACGAAGAAGGTTAACCATGAGGATTTCTACGATGTGTTCAGTCTAGTATCAAGTAACTTTCGATTCTGCTGAACAGTTCGTAACTGCTGGGATTTTCTTCCATTAGTTCTTTTACTAAAAAGCATACATTTAGTGAGTTGGTTGCTGCTAATTGTTCAGGAGTTCCCTGTCTTGAATTATAATCACCTGATCTTCACAAAATTTGGGCTAAACTAATAATTACAAATAAAAAAAAACCCAGTTTGTTTTGAAATCATTCATCCTCTATCCCGTAGAATTATTTTTCGTTATTATTAAGTATTTATAAGTTTTATTGTAAGTCAGATATATGTTAGTTACATATTTGTCTCATAATAAGTTTTAACTTAGGAATGAGTATAAAAAAACACATTAAAATATTTTTTATTATACTTTTATTTTAAGAAAACATACTACAGATAAAATATCGGTGTACTTTAAGGGTCCCTAAAAGTACCTACATATTATTTGAACATTTTAAACAAGTATTATCTTCAATGAATGAAAACACGCAGACTTCTTTGAGTCTCTATCAAAGGTATCTTTGTCTAAAACATGCGAAATTTTTTGCTTAAAACTTTAATTGTAGTATTAATTTACAAATATAAATAGGTAACTAGATATCTGTATAAAGACTTGATTACTAAAACTCCATAACACTGTGTAGTAAATAAATGATAAATATCTAAATTCTAATCAATGTGGGAGAGAAATTATCTTCATCTTCGTCTAAGTTGATTGTTCATCGCACCAAGACTCGCAATGCATTTTTCAGTAAGAAAGTTGGTAATGACCTCAGCAACAACAGTCGACCACAACATATACGATTTCCTAGATTTCCGAATGTGATTCAAGGTCTCGATTTCTTCACCCAGAGGGATTTCCATAACATTCTCGGGGGAAAAATGGCTAAAAGTAGCCCCAACATTATCATAAGCCGCCACCTAAGCTTTGGTCTGAGTCTCAAAGTACTAAAGTAGGTGCCCTAAGGTAGACATTGGCCCCGACATTCGAGTGCTAAGGAGCTCGACATTCGAGTGCTAAGGAGCTCGATATTCGAGCCCTGGGGATAAATCTTAAGCTTTCGTGTTCACGCAGATACTGCAGGAACCTGGCTACCAGTTATAACTCGACACCAAAGAAAAATGCTGGTCGGAAGCAGATGTTAGTTTGCTTCTTCTTCTTATATGTAGACTGCGCTGATCTTCTAGATTAAAAACAGATGCTGTCGCCCTTAAAAGTTTTTCAAGACCTACAGATCGAAAGCAGATACTTAGGTACTAGAAAACTCACGCGATGCAGACTAAAATTTAAATGTTCACTAGTAAGCTTCCTCCTCTTCCTTGAGACGTAGTATTTCAGATTTATTCATGAAATAGTATGATGGTTGACGCCCTTTTAGGTCCTTAAGAACCCGCTTGGCACCCGCTTGGATCAGCAAGTAACTTAATGATTCCATCTTGTTGACTCCCATTGCGTAGTGCAGTGGAGTACGCTCCAGCTGAACAAAAATAATAGTCATGTTAATTATAAGCATGGACTTGAAAGACTGAAATGTAGCTACCGAGACGTGCCTTTAAGGTATAATCATATCAACCCATTACCATTTACCGGTCCACTACAGGTCTGATTGGGCCGGAATCGAATAGCGTGGTGGACACGCTGGCCCAATGTAAATTTTTGGACTTCACACACCTTTGAGAACATTATGGAGGACTCTCAGGCAAGCCGGTTTCCTCACGATATTTTCCTTCAACGTTGAAGCAACTGATATTTTATTGTTTAAAATGCACATAACTTAGAAAAATTAGAGGTACGTACTGGGGTTCGAACTCGCCCCTCCGAATCCTAGCTTATTTAGCTTGATTGCAAGAGCATAAATTAGTTAAATTGCACTGGTAATTCTACGTTAACCTACTTTGTTGGTCAGTTAATGGATGTAGCGTCTGGAAGCCTAATTTGATCTTGGCTAACGCATTGCATACGAGTATATAATAATAATTATGACTGACATCCGATATTAATAACTCGCATTACAGCAGAAAGGGAAAAGTTTTAAATGAGGGTCACACGGAGTTACGGACATATACAATCCTCATTCAGCCATTTGATTTGTATGCAGTGCGTTTTGTGCAAAACAGTAAAAACACCCGCACGTCTCACTTCACAACCGCGGAATGTTGCTAGCTCACAAACTTTCCCTAATTTCCCCATTTTATGATAAACTTTCATATTAGAGGCAAAATAAATACTGTCAACTGCTAAATGGAATAAAGTGACTATTGGAAAAACACTTCTAAAGTGGAATGGTTTTTGGTGCTACTGGTGGTTTACGTATGTCCTTCATTTTGTGGATTGTAAGATATCGGTTTTATGACAGAGTAAGCCACAAGTCCAGCAGTCGATTTATAATATGCTTGAGGATGAAGAAATTGCTGTCTTAATCAGTTCCTCAACTATCAGCATATAGTATGAATTCTTTAGTATAGTAATAGGTTTTCTTTAGTATAGTATTCCAAATGAGTTACTGCCATCTACTAGGTATATTCACCGTTTAATATCTTATATTTAATAGCTATAAATTATAAAATATACTTACGTTGTCCCCGAGTCGAAGTAGTTCAGAGCAATTTTCAGACAAATAAGCAACAATTTCTTCATGCTGAGCCAGTACAGCAATATGGAGGGCATTTCTGCCAAATGTGTTCTGTGCTCTAACAAGTGTTCGCCCACCTTCAGCTGACACAATCTCCTGCACAGTGTCCAAGTCTCCTCTCCGCACTGCACCGTGCAAGGTCTCCCTCGATTCCTTGTAAATAATAATAGTTGAAGCTATTTCCAATATCTGTCAAGTCTAGGTAGATTTCAGTTAATTTTATCTACGTGAGTTGAACGGGTTAAGTTCTAAATTTAGAATTTAGGACTTAGCCCGTTCAACTGTTTCTAATCTGATTAAGATCTTTCGATTACCACTAAAGTATTCATAGGGAAGGTAAATGTTTGATTACCTCAAATGCAGGAATCGACGTGAGTAAGTTATTCATCTCATCATCGCCGCGCTGTGCCACCACTTCAGATATTGGAACACCTTCATCGTCTACTATATCGAGAATATGATCATATCCTTGAAGAAGCAGCTCCATTATCTTATCAGTTTTTCCTGTAAATATGATCTCAAATTTTAAACAGTTTGAATATTATTGTCCATATTGGAAATTCCGGTCGGATCGGTCGCTATCGTTTTAAGTTGGGTAGTGGCGAAAAGTCCTTAGGCATCGAAAAAAAAAAAACTAGCCTTACTACTACTGTTTCCTAAATTCGCCGTAATGCAATAATCCATACCCTCTTATGATGAAACATAAACAGAATAAGATAGATACATATTCTCAGTTAATATTGATAAAATTATCTACAATATATTTAAATTTCCCATAGATTATACCTCTAGCAGCCAAATGCAAAACCCATCGATCGATCTCCGAGGTATTCTCCAGAACATTCGCCTGTATGGAAACATCTCGCGCTGTGCGGTACAGCTCGTCTCTAAATCCAAGGCTCACGTCAGATTCTTGTAAGAGTTGAAACAATGCATTGTTGGTGTGAGTTCTAGCTGCTGCGAAATGTAGCATGGACTGCCCGTGTTCGTCCTGAATAAAAATAGACAACTAAATGCGGAACTTATAGATAATGTAGCTACATGTAGTCAAGATCTCAATGTACGGCCGTGCCCAACATAGGGATAGTTAACTAGGCTAACGTAAGTTTATCTTACCCTATTAGCACTACTAGTTGCTGTTTCAGGTGCATCTGAGTTGTTTTCCGCATTCGCTTCTACAGCAATTACATCTATTGGCCGAATTTTCCGAGTGGCAGTAAGCGCGGCTGTCCGTGCTCTATCTTCTTTTGCATTTTTCAATGATGTTTCCTCCTCATCTTCAACAGGAGGTAAATGTTCATTGTCCATTTCAGGCGTCTCCTTTGTCACTATTATATTTGTTTCCTGTTTATGCGAAATCAATCGTCAATTATTAAACTAAGTACATAGATTGTAAGGTTTCACATTATCAGACACTATAATGGATTCAGAAACGACTCAATTAATTGAAGGTTGTCAATGTTTAAACTGAATTACAATTACTGAAACTTTGTAATAATTTATAGCCAATGATAACCGTTAAAAATATTTAACCTTTATCCGAAAATAATAATATCCGAAGTTAATAAATAGGTAGGTATCATCGCAAGAAATCGAATTACATAGTATGCTAATAAATGTAAAAAAAAATTATTACCTGTGTTCCTAATCGAGGCTTCTCCTGAGCGGGAAAATTATGAAGAAAAGTCGCAAGAAAAGCAACTGGATCCTTTGGTTTAACATTAGCCACTTCGGTCAGACCTTTGATTAAAGGATCGCCGAGTGCTGTAAAAACAGAGTCCGGTTCATCGTTCTCATACGAAAAAATATTGGTTTCCATTTTACACGGTAAAAAATTGCTTACACTTAGCGAGGTATCTGCCTTCTTCGGTGTGAAAGATGGGAATGTCCATATGGCCGTTATTGACGTGGTTTATACCTGAAACTGCTTAATAATTCACTTAGCTGGCCTTGGATTTAATAACACGAGACGTTAAAAAGAAAACTTGTATTTGCAAGTACGTAAGTAGCCACCTGCACGGCTCGATCGATGTGGATGTAATAAAGCCCTTTCTAATGACTTTGTTATTAATTTATACAGTTACCTACTTCAGGTACATTTTTACTATTGTCATTTATTTAATTAAATTACTTGTACTTTTGATTTATATCTGAGAATAAAGATAACTATTATAATTATTAGGTAACCTACTTTAGAAGTTTCATGTTAAACAGGTTGTTGAGTAGGTACGCATTTATTATTTTATTTCCTCGAAAGTAACTTTCAGTGAGAATTTTTTTTTGTAAATACTTGTTAGTATATCCGTATGCTTTTTACAATATTACGAATTATTGTCCCAAATAGCAATATGAATGACGTAGGTACCTACTCGTCTACTACTAATAAACTAAACTATTAGTTATAAATCATCATCTATCAAAGTAACCTAAAATTTTTAAGAATATTTTTGTATTAAATTTCAAGCTACGGATTTTTGAAAATTAGTTTTTCTAAGAATTCTTGCAATTACCAGCGCAATAATTCGTCAATCAACTTGGTATAAAGTAATCCTATAATGGACATCATAAAAAAGTAAACACTAAATAAAATAATAAAACTATATAGATGCTAAACTGCTACATACAATTGAGAGACAAAGGTGCCTTGTGCTGTATAGTGCTTTATAATACAAAAGCGTTGGCTGTTATAAAATTGACGGTGATAAAGCGATTGCTTAGTAAACACGTCACTCAATAGAAATGTTCACACGAACACGGTAGCTTTCTACGAACATGTAACATTTAGTAGATACTGACCTAAACTTTTGTTGAACATTTTAGTTAAATGAATCAAAAATATCCTTTGGCAGCATATTCTTCACAGCGCACCTTTGTCTTGTTAATATACATAAATAAAATACAAAGAAAATAGTGCTTCTACAAATATTAATGCAATATAAACTTAAGTGTAGAACAATAAAATTTAATATTAGTTTTTAATCTTGCATTTTTTCGACATCGTGAATATCAGCCAAGCTGCTTCTTTTTCTCCGGAATATATTGCTCAACATAGTTGTTATATGAGCAGAATTTTGCATAGATACATCTTTTTCTAGATGTAAAAGATTTAAAGTAGCTGTAGCGAAGTCGTTAAAACAGTTTGATTCGGTTATACTCAGACACTGATAGTTGCTTATCCTAGCAATATCCGAACTTAACGTCTCTCTGTATTGAAGGCCCCTCACGGCACACAAGTGCTTTATATTATCTGAATCCTTTGCAAGGCCGGGAAAGTTTACAATCAGACTAAAACGTATACTAGCTCCTAAAAATGATGGCCTGCTTGACAAATGGCCCAGTTTGTCATCAAACACAAAATCAAGTTTTTTGTGTAAATATGTCATAATATAAGAAAGTTTACTGAATGTGAGGCCTATTTCTCCCGGAACATCGGCAGGTGTTGATGCTACTACCCGTAAATGGTCGTGAACATTAATCCAAACCGCTACAGTATTATCATAACTCACAAATACTCCACGGCCATAAGGCCATTGTTTTCCGTGGAGGCGATTGCAATCGTCGATTTCATCTCTGTCACATAGAGAAATTAATAACCCAGATGCAGCTAGTGCAGCACATATTTCAGATGGTTTTTCTAATATTTCATTTAGCGTGTAATAAGAGCCTCCATTTTGATCGGATTCAGGACTTAATTGTGCAATTATTTTAGTAAAGTCATCTCTCATTAAAACTGTTGTTATTATTCTTTCAATGGCTTCTAATTTACCAATCTTAAGGTTCAATGGCATTTCAAATCCATCTAAATTTCTAGAACACTCCATTGTACCCGATAGTACAAATTCATCACTTGAATCTATATTTATCTCTACTATCTTCTCAGATGATTCTAAAAGTGGTGAGTTTTTAACGAAATCAGAAATAGGATGTTGTGGTAAATCAGAGTAAATATTTATATTGTGAAGATCTTTTATAAGTGGCGTCAAAAATTCTGTAAATACTTCATATACATAATAATCTGGAGCTGTAACTCCACCGGGAAAGTCTTCTTCTACAATCTGTACAATATTTTTGTTGGCTGGCAACTTTTTCACAGCAGGCCATATAACATCAAAAAGATTATGGTCAAGTTTGGTTATTCTGTATTTTAATAAATCGAATGTTTGCCGTTTAAGGAATCTTCCCAAAACATGTGGTGGTGTTGATTTATTAGAAGATGCAGATAGTGGTGTGCGTGTTGATCTAGCTGATGCGAGGAGCCTGTAGCATCTCTCCAATGTATCTAATGCTTCAGGTATATCTAAGATGCGCCGGGATGATACGCGATCATCTGGTACTACACATAATACATTGTAATAAAAAATCTTGATCATGTTTTGTAAGTAATAAAATAACTAATTTTCTTGATATTGCTAGTACACTTACCCTGATCGGAGAACATGGTCTGAGCTTTCTCTTCACTAATCCCAAAATCTGATAACAATTGTTTGAAAGGTAGTAAAGTTGGGTTTCTATAATAATCTTCAGCAGAGCGTCCAATCTTAAATTAAAAATTGTTAACATTTACTGCAAAATTAGTCTACTGATAGAAGCGGTCGATTGACGCAGTGGGCAGTGACCCTGTGTTCCGAGGCAGAGGATTCGATTCCACAACTGGTCAATGTTTTTGTAATGAACGTAAATGTTTTTCAGTTTATGTATAACTGTATTTTATAAGTATTCATGTATATTATCTATACTTATAATAAAACTGGAAGATGTCAGTACACTTAATATATTTTGAAAATTTTGACCGAGGGATGCTCTATAATCGATACTGTGTCCAAAACATTTTTATAAATTTTTTGGCTGTCTGTCTGTCTGTCTGTTCGGGCATCACGAGAATGGATGAATGGATGTTTTTTACGCTTTAACGCCACAACGAATGAACCGATTTGGCGCAAATTTGGCAGAGACATACAATATAGTCTGGAATAGCTCATAGGTTTATTTTTTATCCCGGAAAAGCAAACAGCTCCTATAGGATAGCACGCTATTTTTTCCGCATTTCAAAATCCGCGTAACAGAGTTTTTTGGATAGGCATATTTGAGGATTTGAAGTCTTGAAATAGATTGAAAAAAATCCTATCACGATATTAATCCTTATCCAAATAATTCGTTTTATAAATAAAATTGAATATTTGCTTGCAAATTCCTCTTTAAATTATTCGAATTCGAACATTTAGAAGTTACCACGGTTGTTTAGAAATGTTAAAAGCAAGAAAAATGCCAAGGACCTCCCGGCCGCTTATTACTAGTTTGTGAAAAAACTGGACCCGGTAGGTGGTGCTGCAATTAGGTTCTTGGTTTTTTAAGATATTAAAACCGAAGTGGCGCGGTTCATCAAGTTCATAAATATATTCGTCAGTTATCTTAATAACCATAACATAAGCATAGTTTACTTTGGGGCTAGATGGCCATGTTTGAACCTTTTGCTGTAGTATATTTATTTATTTGTTATATTTATACTGTTCCTAAGTTAAATTGGGAAAAACTTACATCATCTAAATCTTTAGAGTTAGCGCCCAGTTGTTGTAATAAGATGTAATAGTGACCATTGTCTGGTATCACTGCAGCAAAATGTAAAGCTGTTCTGCCTTCAAAGTCTACAGCAGATAATGTTTCCGGGAATCTGGAAACAAACATAAGCGTCGAAATTGTAACTTCTACCTTTTCTTGTAATCTGTTAAAAAATATACAGATATTTGTAATAAACCTTTAATTATATGTAATACCTTCCCCCTAAATATTTAATTATATTAGTTTTTCCATGAATCGTAGCTACATGTAGTGGAGTAGCACCATTAGCTGAAATAGGATCACGAGCAATCGCAAATTTTCTACGATCTAAAGCTGATTGCAAATCTTTTATATTACCATCTCTTGCTGCTATGTGGACCCTATTTATTTTTTCCTAAAACAAAAAAAACAAACAATCAAAAACTACTAGTAAATCCAATGTTCTCAAAAACAAAAAATGAAATCATTGCATGAAATATTACCATGTAATTTGGTACATTATCTAAAAAAGCTTGTAATTCAACATTTCCAGATCGTCTGCCAATCAATCTGGATCCTTCTCCATTTAATACTAAGGTAGCTAACATTTCCATATTTGCTGTATATATTAAGTCAGTAACTTCGGGATCTATTTCATTATCCTGTGTAGGTAATTATGTGTTAAATAATCAATAATCTATTGGGAAAATTATAGTGTTAGGCATTCGCGGACTATGTCAACATATAGTCTAAGAAGCTAGCAAATTAATCTAATTATCGTTAGTGTTGAGGTGTATGTGAGATATTAGAGGTGCTATATTGTATCTACTCTAAAAACCACCACAAGGAAATTTAAATTTAATTCACTTATTACCTTTAAGTTCATGACGAATTATGATTTTATGACATATTTTTGTGTACTTACTACAACATTTTTGCTGCGAACTGAGTTATCTCTTTGTGTAACACTAGCGTCTTGAGTTTCTTGTTCAGCTTCACTGCTGATAATACCTTCTATGAGACTTTCTTGGATATTTCGACCGTTGGTGAAGTTTCCTTAATTAGCAAAACAACCAAATATATTGAACTCATTAGGGACCCTCATACACGTTATTATCTTACTTAAAATGTAGTGATTAATTGTAATGTGTAGAACCAGAAGAGGCGCTGAGGCTACCTCTTTTGGTACTGCCGTTATTTTGTCTAAATGTAGCGCTTTTAGTGTAAGTGTCACTATGTTCGGGGTAACATGTTCCTTGGACTTGTACATCGTCATCGTCCTCATTGTTATGATTAGAATTACCTTCACATGTTTCATCTTCTTCTTGCTTAGAATTTTCATTTTCGATTATTTCATTTTGATTATTTGAATGTTGGTCTTTTAGTTTTTCATCGTAACCATTAATATTTTTAGTATTCTTATTATCATTATTATTGTGCTCACTCTCTAATTGCTTCATATTTGAATCATCTTCCTTTAATTGACTTTCTTCTGGTAATTTTCGTGGACTATTATGTGTACTTTCATGCTGTGTTTCTTTTTCATCGTTATTCATAACATTATTTCTATTATCGTTAGCATTTTCCTGGGGGTTTTCTTCATCTTCATTAGATTGTGCAGTAATTTCATTTTGACCACCCATTTCATCTTTATCTTCGTCACTATTTTTGCTTTGTTCGACTATTTCTTCAGTGTTTTCATTCAAATCAGTGCCAATATTATGCTCCACCATCTCGTTTTGCTCATTGTTTTTATCACTGTTTTTACGCTCCGCTGCAGAATCTGCATTTTCTTCCTTTACTTGTATCTCAACATCCCTATTTGAATTTTCTGACACATTTTCCATTTCAATTTTATCAGCAGACTCCTTTTCGGTTTCTTCAATTGTGTCTTCTTCGTTTTTCCCTTCTAAAGGCTTTTCAATCTCAGTAGTTTCCTAAAATTAAAAATATGATTCATGCAAATGCCTTTTGCTTAAAAGCAATGCAAATTAATTAAAATAACTTCCGTAACAATATAACATGCGAAGCTCACCTTAATATCTTCTGTATGATCTTCGCTGGGATCGTTATAGCCAACATTCTGTTTTTCACTATCATCCAAGTCTGGTAAATCACTTATTAACTCATGTGTGCTGCTATTTTTCAGGGACGAAACATTGTTAGTATCAATGCTATCCGTTACTGTACTTGTATTATTTTTTGAGGAAATATTTTCGTTTGAGGCCTTAACATTTTTTTTTCTATTCTTTTTAGTATTAATTTCTCCAACGAATTCAGTATCTAGAATTTTCCAGTCCCATGAAGATGGATATGTGCCAGAAGGAGTTCTTGGCGCCTCAGGCAATATTTTTAAGATATTTTTGTCTATATCTTGGGTCCTATTGATGTAATAAGCTGGAGTTTTATTTTTCTATAAAATAAAAATAAAATGTATCATCCCATGCCCTTTGGTGTTTTCTATTTTTATAACTTTAGTAGTGGTATGGAGAGACTTAGCTTTATGGAAAACATTTATAGCTAAGAAGTTCTGAAACGACTCAACAAAAATATAAACATGAGACCAGAAAACATATTATGTCATGAAATGTCCCTAAAACTGTACAGCATTATAGAAGAAAAAAAAGAGAATCGGTTTTATGGAGCGTTGATAGGGTCGGAACCAGATCCTTTAAAAAGGAGAAGAAGAACGCCAATGATCAGAGTGGAGGTGGCAACACCAACACTAAATGCAAGAGTAGTAGTAAAAGCAAGATTAAACCAGTTGCATAACTGAGTCAGTAAGATATCTCGAGAAACAAATATGGCGGAAACGTGGATAATAAAGAATATATTCTCTTTTAGATTTTTAATGATGAATTATGCTGCACTTACATTATCCACAATGCTTTCGTCTGCGCCGGAACTTATAAGAGTGTTGTACGTATGCTGGTCGTCTTTAAAAACGGCAGCGTAATGTAGTGGTGTACGTCCATCATTATCAACATCGTTAATTCCTTGAGGGTATCTCTCTATTATATACTTCATTATACCACAATGACCTAGGCCGGCAGCCTAAAGAAAAAATAAAGTGAGTATCGCCGCGCCACAGCCTAACAACAGCGTGGGATTTTAATTTAACTATGTCTAAAAGTAAAATCATTTAAATCGTTTCATCAAGCCAAAACGACGAGATGCATGGAAACGGTGGGATGGGTGAAACAAAGGAGAATGCCGGATGTAGTATGGGATTTGGTTTCACATAGTACTTATTAGGTGCCTTCATGGAAAATATCTCATTTTGAAGGGTTTAATAGTCACAATACATTACCAAAAACATCAAAACTCTAGTTCGCCGGATTTCAGAGTTACAAGCTGAAAATGAAGTTGGTGAATTTAGGTTATTTTTGACACATGCCATTATTGTATCTACCTATTGATGATACTGTTTTTCGTTTTGTATTGTTTTTTACGTACACAACAAGATGACGGAAATAATAGAACCACTAGTTTATTTAATTTAAAGATTTTTTAATCGTCGTCGGCTTGGGATTTTAGTTATTTTTTAAAAAACAAAAACTTTTTTGATACCAATTTGAATGAGGCACCAAACGTGTTCCGGCATTCTCCTTTCTAAATTCATAATCATAACGGACAGGATCTCATTCGGTCGGAGAGCTCTCAGGCATGCATGCCGCTTTCCCTTCGCCGTTAAAGCAAGTGATATTATAATTGTTTAAAACAAACATAACTTAGAAAAGTTTGAGGTACGTGCTGGAACATAAACTCGGGCCCTCCAAAATCGAAACCGAAGTACTAACCACTCGGCTATCACGGCTTTATTCACCCATTCGGTTAGGATTGCATAATATATAGTATATATAAGTGATAAACAACATGATTCGTCTATTGAAAATTCATTCCCTACATTTTATACTAATAACTTTTACCTATTGCATTGTATGGAATATTCAATGTCATGGAGCATTGTTTTCTTTGAATAGGTAGAGTACATTGCGTCGCCTCAATAAAACTAGGTAGAAACTATTAGCTTCTAAGTTTCCGTGGGGGTGCTCAAATAATAGGGGACACTGTGAACTCTGCTCAGCTGCCTTTGCAGCCAGGAAAGTTTACTTTACGTACGTCGAAACAGCTTTTTATTTTTCGTACTTTGCAGTGTATTCAGTCCAAGGGGAGTTGATAAGAATACTATATTTATGTAGATACATTTAAGTTAATTTATAAAGAGATGCAGTATAAACTAATAAAAATTAGATGAAATAGGTAAGGTATATAGATAGTTTGTTTTCTATCTTGAGGGTACATTTCTAAGCACAATTACTTGTAAAGACATAGGTATATTTAAAGAAACAATTGACAAGCAACCTATTTACTAGAAAAGTAGAAACGGCCGTAAGTTAGTTGTATACATGCAAATTGTCTGTGTAGAAAAATCCTTAGTGCTTTTTATTAGCATATTTTTACTTTATTCCACTAAACGACATACTTTGTGCATAGCTGTCAGGTTGTTGGCGTCTCTGCTGGATAGAGCCTGGGGCGGTACTGGATCGCTGGTCAGTTTCATGATACCTTCTAAATCGTTTTGAATTACAGCACTATGGATATCGCGTATCGTATTCTGTAAAACGGACAACCGATGAAATGTAAAAGTTACTAATAGTTCTTTTTTTTTTAAATGTGTAAAAACACATCTAATACAGCGATGTTGCTACACATTAGATGAATTACTTAATGACAAGTTAGATTAAATAAGTAAAATGTTGGAAAAGAGCAACTACTGAGTTTCTTGCCTTATAGGAGATTTTGTTCCATCAAATTCAAATTCAAATTCAAAAATTCTTTATTAATGTTAGCCTATTGCAGGCACTTATGAAGCGTTCATGCATATATGTTTACATAATTGTGTAATGGTGATAACTTCGTTCGACAACTTAAACCTAAAGCTACGAGGGTTGAAAACGCGCCCTGTTCTACGATGAGCCTACAATAAACTTATCCAGGTATTTTTTTTCTTATCACCATATCACAGAAAATTTATATGAAGCTATGAAGTTAGAACAATTCACATCATAGGATAGGAATAGGATTTTTCTGAAAGCTCACGTTTTATATAAACTTTGAACTTATTGAAAGACATCTCATGGAATTCATTGGGTATTTTTTTATAAAATAATATACAAGTGCCCTAAGTAAATGGTAAGGTGCAACTATATCAATAATAGACTTTCATCATGAGGTTTCATAAATCTATAGATTCATTGATATAAGCTACTTTGTTAAAGGTAAAAAAGTAAATAAAATTGCTTACTTATCTGTCAACAGATTAGTAAGCAATTTTATTATACAGATAAATTAAATACAGAAAACGGACATCCACCCTTTACACGCATTTTGTAACATGACAATTTTCATAGCCATTATCATCTGATTCATCTAGTCAAGATTATGACAAGGCGATTTAGACGATGAGGCAGATTAAAAAATTGCAATCAATTGCATTTCAAAAAAGCGCCAAAGTGTGTGAGCGCGAGGGAGAGTCTTCCCATCGACGCAGATGATAAAGCGTACCGCTATAGTATTACAATCGGACACCTCATCCTTTATAGTCAGATACTTACCATAATATAAGGTACAGCCTCAAGGAACCTCTTGACCACGGGCTGGCTGGATACTTCGCTGAGCAGCCTAGCGCCCTGCCCTTCCCACACTACGCGTTGAAGGCGCCCCATATCGCATTCGTGACACCATATTCGTATGTTGTGCCGCTTTATTACCAACCCTACGTAGTTTTTAATATAAAGGTTATTGAAAAATGAAACTATTGTAACCATAGATTGTCACTAATTCTCTCATTGGTCAGCCACTACCAGTAAGAACGCTCAGCTACGGATTTCTATTAACTGTCATCATCAATATCGTCATATCAACCAATTACCGGCAAACTACAGGTTACGGGTTCCCTCCCACGATAAAAACGGCACTTAGTACCATGCTGGCCAAATTGAGAAAATTATAGAGGAATCTTCTCAGGAATGCAGATTTCCTCAAGATGTTTTCCTTCACCGTTAATGCATCATTTTCTTTGCGTTAATCATTTATTTTTCTTGAAAAGCCTTAGAAAAAGACCTTAGAAAATCTAACCCTCTAAAACACCTTTTTCCCGTTCTCTTGCTGTAAGTCCTATCTACAAAGGTTGCCTGTAAGAGATTGCTTGCAGCAATAAGGCCGCCTTTGCATGTGTACTGTATACTCCTGACTGTTTCTTTTCCTGTATGTTATACGTGCAATAAAGTGTTTCTTCTTCTTCTTTTTACCGCAAGTCAGTCCTCTGAACAAGAGGACTTAAAGAAAATATAAAAGAAATTACATGAAAGACAGTTTCATACAAGATCTTTTTGTTGATGACAAAAATGATTGAATCGGCTGAGTTTTAAATGTAAACACAGGGAAATACGCAATATCGGTATCTTCAATTTTTTTTGGTAAAATCGGTCTGAGCTACATCCATCCCTATCGCACTTTAAGGGGCAATACGGGCGCAGCGCGACGGCAAAAGTTTTTTCAAGTATCTATAAAAATTGTCTCAAACATTAACCAAAACAACGATACAATCAGCTTTATCTCTGAAAAAAAATCAAGTTATAACCCCTAATCTATTGAGATAAATGTTTAAGAAATCCATGCTTTAATTCTTTAATAGTTATGTACAATTTCTATGATCTCATAGAGTATTTCGGTTCATCTCTAACAAAACTTTTGGTATGGTATGAGCAGATACAGTTTTATGTTATTGAACATGGTTGAAAGAATATTTTCAATCATTCAGTCAGTACGAGTATATGCGTTTTCCTAGTCAGTTTTCAATCGATTAAAAAGTTCAAGGTAAATTGCCCCTCAACAGGGGCAATAGATGATAAATATAGCAAACACTACAGTTTTACTCGTACCTATTGATTAATCGACACAATAGTTCTAACTGACATTAAATAAAGAGGTTTCCAATTCGATATCGTTTTCTCTGTGCGATCACGGGTATGTATTTAGATACTAACTTTATTAATAGGAGTAAATTTTAAGAGACCATTGCAAAGATTTGTAATGGTGCACTGTGAAGTTAAACATCTCTGAGGATGCTCAAACCTACGTATCGAGACATTGAGTAGAGGGCATATTTTAAAAGATCTGCGTTGCATTAAATCTTAATACTAATATATAAGGAAGTTGTGTTAGTTACACCATTTATAACTCAAGAACGGCTGTACCAATTTTTATGATATTTGATGTTATTGGATTTCTCTTAGTCCGGAATAGTATAATAAATATTGAAATTTAACATTCATCGAAAAAAAAAAATATCCGAAGTTTGCTGGGACAGCTAGTACGTTTTTTATCCACGTTTCTGATACTTGCCGCTAAGATGTGGAACGCCCTCCCGGCAACTGTGTTTCCTGCCACGTATAATTTGAGTACCTTCAAGGCTAGAGTGAATAGGCTTTTTCTAGGCAAGCGTGCTCCAACCTAGACCTCATCATTGCTTTCTAACGGGCATGATTGTCGTCAAACGCTGGCCTATCGTTAATAAAAAAAAAGAAAGATCTCTTTGATACATTCGTATTTGTTAGATAATGTTTCAAAATAACTTTATTGAAATAATAAAATCTGCAATTGGTCAAATTAACCTTTTTTTCTAAGTAGCCTTTAAAACTTTAGTAACACGTGAAGACGAGTTTATTATGTCCTTTATTATTATTTTATGCTAACACGGTTGGCACGGTTACTTGTTAAATATCTCATTAAACCTATTTTCAAATAAAAACTGGCATACCCGTGGTTTTACGGCTGGAGGAAGAGACCAGGCGTCAAAAAAATGTAGAACCTAAAACTATAATGATTACAAAGATGCATAATTAGAACTATTATGATAAATATCATCTCTATCTCTCGCCATCTCAGGTCACGGCTGCATCAGAGATTCCGTTTTTGTCAAATAGCGCGGAGATAACATGATCTTACTACTATAACACGTAGCTTTATTAAATTCTGGTAATATTATAAGCTAATTTCTCAAGAGAAAGTTTTTCTATACAAAACCTTTATTTCCTCAGAATGATTACAATTATTAGTTGTATTGCCTTCATAGAAATAAAACAATTACATTGTTTGAGTTTGTAAAGCAACTAGAAGTAGACGACCTGTAATTCTTAATAATCCGATTGGCTTCACAGTAATCGTGTAAGGCTTATATGAAGCAATGCTAACTAAAAAATTATATTCCCTGTTTATATGACTTTGATTGTCTCTATTCTAAGACATACAGCCACACGTAAGGTCAAAGCCCAATAATCTATACATATAATAATTTTAAATAATATTAGATTCTTACATATTTTTTTTCATTACATATGAAATTGGTGTTTTATAATTACATCAAAAAATATTTATTTAATTAAAGTATGTATCATTGCTATGTATGCACTTTTGCTATCTCATTGGTGGTTTATTGATCCCTTTACTAAAAAAAACAATCGGTCGGGAATCAATATAAATTTTGAAGCCGCTTTAAACTGCCCCAATTTTTGGAGGTGAATTTTTTCCTTTCAAGAAGTTATCCAAATTTGAAAAATATAGTGACATTCCAAATGAAGCTCCTCTTAACCTCCTCAAGCATTGCTCCTGAAGCAGTAGTGGCCTAGAGCGATTGACCAGCCTTCTTGAGGCAATTCTTGAGGTACCTTTGAAGCTTTTTCACAATTCCAGTTTGCTTCAATTGGATTAAAACAGTTTTATCACTAACACCGAAGCCTGCAGCTAGCTCGGAAGTGGTTTGCGATGACTCCGCTTTCACAATAGCCTCCAATTCTTCATTATAAACGTTGGTATTCAGCCGTCCAGGTTGAACTTTCCAGTTTGAAAACGTTGGGGTAAAAAACGCACTGTGTTTTCTATTGCAACACGGCCGCCATACATATCATTAATCCTTCGAGCTGTTTCTGCTGTACTGGTGCCACGATGGAACAGGTGCACGTAAATAATGCGATATTTCAAGTTTGCCATTTTGTAAACTGAGTGTCGCAAAGAAAAAACCAAAAGAGGTAATAACAAATGAATTAGAGCTTTCAAAACACAAAAGCATGAGTAAATATAGCTGTATAAATATTAAATTGTAATTCCTAACCAAAGAGAAGGTATTTGAAATCAAAGTGGCCAGTACGACAAAACACTCATATGTAAGAATCTAATTGTATTTATAAAATATGTACACACATGTATGTATGTGAGTTTCCACTCTCCATATGACAGACATACATTTCCAACCTACATGATAATTTGCTTAGTGAAAGGTAGGTACTATAATTTTCTCTAAATATCCATAACGAAATGACAACGTAGGTACGAAGGTACATATATCACGCACATGATAAAAGCTTATAAGAAATAAGGACAGGTGGTTAGTTACCTGAACCTCCAGTAGGTATTTATTAAGGATACATCGTCATGTAATAGCTGCAAGGCAAGGTCGCTACATTCAGGCTAGCTCAGGCTCAGACAGACACGTTGTTAATTTTTAATGACGCGCTACGGATCGATCGCACGTATCTACCTTTCAGAACTACACGATAGACATTTATTGGCTGTGTGTTGACTGTTATTAATGAAACTATATAGGGCACGAGGACTTTATTTGTACCTGAACTAAATAGGCGATGCTATTGATTATAGCAAGGGTTCCCAACCTTAGGGAACCAGCGGCTCACCTACATGTTAAGAAATTTGTCACGGCGCCCGCGCCCCAACTTAGCTAGTTGAAATAGGCACCTACTTGTTAGTTAGGCAGATAGGCGTAGAAAATCAAACATCCTCATTATGAAACTAATAAAACCATAATAAATAACAAATTACACAAAGAATTAAGAAAAATAATACTATTTCAACAATGGGACGACTGAACTTATTGTTCTCCACACCGTTTTTCAAAATGTGAGATAAGCTGTGACACCGCTGCACAAAGACCTACAAGTAGCGCTTCGTGTTGCATCTCTGTACTTTCTACAGCGCTTTGGTTGGGAAGCCCTGGATAGCATTAAAGAGCGTAAATCTTGGATGGCCGTTAAAAGTTGGAGGTCCAACTTGCTGGAATTACGATCGGATTTGAAAACGCAAAGTCTGAAGACACAAGATAAATAGTTAAGAGACCCCCGGGACATGAGGGATTATCGGGGACTGGGGAGTGTGGACCGTCTTTCCTGTGGATGGGTATCCAACCCATCCTTTAGGATAAATAAATGTTAAGGTCACTTACAATAAACACAACAATAAACTTACATAATTAAATTTTTAATTTAAGTCTCATAATATATTAAATCTTTTTTTTCTCTCCGTATTCTCTTCTCGAGCGGTTGAAGATCATTATCTACACCCATGTACACCCAACAATAGAATATCATCATAGTAAATAAAATCTGTATTTGACAGTTTGACAGTTCAAAAATAGTAGTGCTCCGATCGTCACCAAACTGATTCCCTGAAAGTTTCATTGAAATCAGATCAGTTCAGATTCATTGAATGAAAAATCGGTCCAGCCGTTTCGGAGCCTATACGGAACATACCCACACACTTTTTCTTTCATATATATAGATTTATTTAATCATCATCATCATAAAGTGTCCGTTCACGGGCACGGGTCTCTGTTCAGAATGAGAAGGATTTAGGCCGTAGTTCACGAAGCTGGCAAAGTACGGATTTGGAGACGTGCGCCTTAGAAAACATGAAAAATTTCCGGTATGCAGGTTTCTGGACGGTGTTTTCCGTTACGAGCAAATACCAACGAATCAAATTCGACGATGCTCATTCTACGATTATGCCAACCAATAAATTGAAGAGACGGTTTAATTATACTGCGAAAAGATGCAGAAAACTATAAGGAGCTTTCAAAAACACTGCTGAATGAAGCAACAAGTTCGCGTGTTTGGCGGTCGGAATTATTACTGCGATTAGCATAATGGTGGTTTTCTAAAACACCCGAAACAATCGAAACTGTGCTATCAATCAAGATCTGATCAAGCGCTATTGGATTGAAATTTACTTCAACGTTATCGGTTATTTTAAAAGCGAATAAACATAGCTCAAGTGTATTTTGTAATTGAATAAATAAGTACCTATTTAATGAAGGTCACGCGACACCTTTTAATTAATTAAGGCATATTGTTTATATGGACTATAATTGCCAAAGTATACCTAGTAACTACATCGTTAGTCTAGTGGCGAGAATGTTCGACTGCAGGTCACAAGATCCTTTGAAGGAGGTTTTTCAATACAAAAATTTTAGTACTAGCCCGGAGTTTGGAAATGGGCGCCGATTCACCCTATGCTTCGGATACCTGCGCCTGATTTCTTTCCGGTCATGTCGGAGCAGCTGTTTCCATCGGACCATGAGAGTAAGGGAATATAGAGTTCACTTGTGTTTTCGCACACACTTGTACAGTATAATATCTCCCGCGTAGTTGGAAAATCTCTCAGGAGATTAGCCACAGTGGTTGAAATCGATCAGGTAAACTGTTTTGATTGCCAAAGTTTATTTGTGTTTAGCATATAACATTTTATTTGTAGAGTATCTACTCTCATAAGAGCGCTTTAAAGATGAGTCCTACTACAAATTTGTCCAGCAATGATATCAATAGGCTGATGATGATGATGGAAACTATCAACATCTGGGTGGGAAGTAGAATATAAAGTATACCAGTTTGCGAAATATAAAGTCGTATAACACGACACGATAACGGGTGCGGCATCAATTCCGTGAAAAGCCTGAAAGTAATATTCATGACCACGCAACATTTAGCCAAGCCTTTGAAGCCAAGCCTTTAGATGACACTAAGGATAATTTATAATTAGGATATTAACTTATGAAGATACTTCAATAAGTAAACTTACACAAACTGATTATATTTACAAAAATAGTCCTAGAAGTGATTAAGCCGAAGAGATAGATTCATATATCACGGCGCTGAAAAATTTTTGTTACGCCCATTTGTATTTATACTATAATCGGAACCACCTTTTTATAAATCTACATAATTACAAATGAAATAAACCAATAGGTTTTCAGAACTTTTAACGTTCTTATAATTTCCAGATTCGGAAATGCTTATTTTAATCTGGCTTTTATTATGTAACCCTTAAGCTAATTTAATAATTTCACCAAATTAACTGTCATGTTTTTAAACGTCACTCGTCGTCTTTGCTAACGAACTGAATTTGTAAGCTGTGTGATAAATGGAACCATACGTTAGCTGCCATATGCAGATTTTAATGGAAGCTTCAAAAATATACAATCCATATAATTTTCTAACCCCGTTCTTCCCCGTAGATTTTAGAAAACTCTAAAACGAACCTACTTTTTTAATTTAGTTTCTCAACGTTGAAAATCATGAGAATCCTCAAAATCTCATATCTTTGAACTCCCATTTCATCCCTATTGGGATAGGTTTCCCAAATAAATCGTAGCCAAAGTTACTCCCTGACTCCTGAATAATCTTCTAAGCTTAACTTGCCCTGAGTTTGTATTCCAATTTTTTGATTCCTCATGAAATTCTTGTAACCGTAAACTTAACCATTGTGATGGTAAATACGTGTTAGATTATTCAAATCAAATTTCGTATGTAGAGATTTTATTACGCCAAGTAAAATGTAGGAAGCTACTATGTATAGATCATATAAGTACATAGAAGCAAGGAAAGAACCATGAGTTTTCTACATTTTACTTGGCACCGACTGAAATATTGAGCAAAATATTTAATTCTCTTATTAAAAGTCAGTTTTTGTGAATACTTTTTTTAACGATTTTTAGTGGGTAGGTTTGCAATCATATCGACGTAAAAATAGCCAAATGTCAACTACTCATAACCTTCTACAAAATATTGCTTTTCCCGAAGCCTTGTGAATGCTTGAGGAGTTCTCCCGGCACTACACCATCTGCTGCTTTATTGTGACGAGCATAAATTACTTTCCTACTATATACCATAATCGAAACGCACTACTTATTATTGTGTAGTTTTACCTGAGGAAATGGTTCTTTTCACTAGCAAATGCTATAAGAAAGTTAATCAACTTTAGATTAGATTGTGAACTTGTGACATTATTTTGTCAATCATTTGATAAATTAATAAACAATATATCAATGAAAAATATTTTTGAAATGTAATGTAATGCTTTTGAAGTTGTAAACAATATATGAAGCGCTCGAACACTAACTAAATACACACGGAATAATCAAATGCCTACTCATCCTTACTAATACTATAAATGCAACGCGTTTGTCCTTATTCAACGCAGCAACGGAACAGAATGATTGAATTTGCATGAAGATTGCAGTAGAGCTTGAAAATTCCATTTATGCAATAAATGCCGAGGATTTTAGAGGACGAAATTAATAGGACCCCTAATGTACAAATAATTATAGATAAAATAAGTAAATAAATTATATGTTTAGAGAATTATTTAATGAAAGGAGATCCTATATCGATGAATACCTTTAAATCTGTTCACTTATTTTATCTTACCTAGGCTTTTCCTAAGTCACGTTCGGAAAATTACCGTTTTATATGTAAACTGCGAGAAAACACTACAGTTCCGAAAGTGGTAAATTTAAATTACGATAAAGTTTAAAACAACTTTACTTGTAATCTTTTAAAAAATAATATTTAGCGTTGGTTAGCACGTTTAATATGGAAAGTTATTACAATAGCTCTATTTTTTATTGTCTTTATAAAAGCCATAAAATCAATCAATATTTCTCAATTAGAATAAATTATTATGAACTACAACAGAATAACTGAAATTGTCCAAATAATTAAAATCACTTGAATAGAAAAGTTAGTTTTTTTGTTGTTTTATTTCTCCATCTTATAAAATACACGTAATAATTTGGGTAGAATTAGTCCTACAAAAATCAAAGTCGCGTAGGTCAGTTTTACCGTTTAACTATGTAATATATTGTTTAAAATATTCGGAGGCACGAGCTCTTTTCAAAGAATTATCGAAAAGGGTTATCGAGTCTACCGGTGATCCTAGAGCGGGCAGTTACCTTGGCCAACGAATTAGTTTGGCCATCCAAAGGGGCAATGCTGCCAGCATCTTAGGAACTGTGCCTCGCTGCGGTGGTTTCGAAGACGTTTTAGATTTTATTTAGTTTTACATAGTTTATTTTAGGGTATATTTATGAAATAATTTTTTTAAAGAATAAATAAATTTAAATTTACATATATTGTCTATTATTGTTAGAAATTATTTTTTTGTCCACATAAATGCTCACAATATAATACTTACACAGAATATATACAAAAGTATGTCTAACTGTGGTCCTGATTTCCGAAGATATTGCAATCGATGACATGATGCGTGCATTCAGTATCGTAGAAGATTTACTTAAACCCTATTTTCCTTACTTGTCTTATTTTATAAACAAAGTTTTCATTGCTTATTAATAAATTGCTAGATAAAACATGCATTCAAAGAGGATTTTTTTTTTTAATTTCATTTGTTTTTATTTATTAAAACACACTTATTTTTGCCTATTTTCACGACATACTTTACACTAAAAAGTAATGAAACGATTGTTAACATCGTAGAAGAAGAAGAAGCAACACTTTATTGCACGTATAACATACAGGAAAAGAAACATTAAGGGGTACCTATACAGTAAACAACGAGACATCCAAAGGCGGCCTTATTGCTGCAAGTAATCTCTTACAGGCAACCTTTGTAGAAAGGACTTTCAGCAAGAGAATCGACGCACAAGTAACACAAAAACAGTTTATTTTATACATCTTAGCATGCTGGTTAGAGTTAGATGCCGCGATAAATATGAAAAACTTAGTGAACAGGGTAAAGCTGTGAACTCACCGGGCGGGTTGGCGGCGGGTCGGGCGGGCATGTCGGCGGCGGTGTGCACTGTGGGCAACGCGAGTAGAGTGCGCGCGGACCGGTAGTGGGCCAGCGTGCGGCCGGCCACGTCCCTCGCGCCCCGCACCGCCCCCGCGCCTTCCAGCAGGGCTGCCAACGCCGCCTCGTCACGACAAGCAGCGGTGTAGTGGAGTGGAGTACGACCTTCCTGTCAAACATTACACCCTGAAAATCGTGACATGAACGGGTGATTACGAATCTTGCGCTGACAAACAACTCTAATTTTTCGGAGTTACGTGCATTTTTACATTAATCAATGAAATAACACACCATTAAGGTGAAGGAAAACATCGTAAGGAAACCTACATGCCTGAGAATTCTCCATAATTCTTTTAACACAGCTTTAATTCTCAAGTGCGTGTGGAGTCTACCAATTCGCACCAGCGAGGCCAACACGGTGGCTATATCGCCCTAAACCCATCTCATATTTTGACACATACGGGACACTCTGTCCCGTAGGTTGATGATGATAACGTTTGACAGCAAATCAATTGCGAGATAAACATCTGTCGCAAACCTGTCGTGAGATTCGTTATCACCCCGCCGATTTGATTTCAGTATATAACGGTTCAGTCAAAGTTCATGAGGAAAGTATACGGTAAAAATGTCAAAAATCAGAATATGTTTAATGTATCTAAGATTTCTGTCGATTTATAAATTTATTAATTAATAATAGGATTACACGGGATCAATCTGCTCGGAGGACTGATGGACCTAATCGAGCGCAAGGTAAATTGTCGACTCTCTTAGTTGCACCTTGTAGTGACGGTACAGAAGTAGATGGCGAAAAAACTAAATTGCATTTGATGTTACAAAATCTAGTGTTTAGATACATGAGGTAAAAGGCCGTTGTGAGTTGTAAATAGAAATCCATTCGAAAGCTCCAGCAGTAGACATGGTCGAGACCAAAGAATAAACGGTTTATTTTTCTACTCAACTTTTGCTATGACTTAATGCTAGTACGATACTCACAGAGTCTCTTTGATGTACCAGCTGCGAATAGTTATTGACGAGCCATACCACGATGTCCGTGTAGTTGTAGAACACCGCTTTATGTAGCAGACCAACGCCAGCTTCATCGTAGCATGCTACATACTTTTGTCGATTATGATCATGGTCTAACAGCTCCTGTGTAGCCAAATATATTTACAAAGATAAGAGTCATGCTTGTCTCAGCTAATAAAACATTATCAAATTGCGATCGTCTCGATCATCGTTGTCGTTGATCAAGGTTGACTGCAATCTTAGCTGCTGGAAAGTTATGATATAGTCTAACCGTTTAAGTATAGTTTAAGTTATCACGCGACATCGTACCGGAACGCTTAATCGCTTGGCACTCTTTATAGCCAAATGAGGATATAATTTAGCCAATCAAGAAATATCGTCACCGTCAAATACCATGCTGTACTGTAATTATTTTTAAATGTTTTGCAAAAAAAGGATACTTAATTTTTTTTCCATACATTTCAAATTCCCTAAAATGATCCAATTTACGACAAAAATGTAACAACCCTGGAAACTATAAACTTTCAGTTAACCGAAGAACTCTGATAAAGTTAGTTGACTTTTAAAACATTGAGATGAAGCCTTAGGATTTCACTTCAAACAAATCGTATTGTGTTGTATTTAGCATAGTTATATAATGTGTGTATATTATTCTTTAATAATATCGTATTTACTTTTTATTATTGACCCCTAGTCTAACACTTTATAATTAAACCTTACATTCGTGGGAAACTGTAAAAGTTGACAATTCTAAATAATCCTTTGTTAATTCTTTAAATTGATTGTTATCTTTTGTCTTACATACCTATATGTGCAAAAAGAATAAGAAACAAAGCATGCCTACCCGCATCGGGGTAGCGTGGGTGTATGCTCTATAACCATCATGTGACTAGAAGTGAGACATTGATAGTCTGAGGAGAAAGAAGATGACAGTTACCAAAGCTACCTGCAGTTCCAGAAGTGAGCCTTTCTCTACAGCAGCATGTAAAGCGTCGCATTTGAGGATCAAGTTGGTGAGGTATTGCGACAGGGGCAGGGCTACGGCCTTTGCCAGCAGCCGGTGGCCCTGACCGGCAAGTATCACGCGCTCCAGCTTACACTCAGCCTTACCGCGCACCCACTGACGGAGTTGGGCTGATGATAGTACGCCCAATACTAGGAAATATTTAAAAAAAGTTAAAGTCAAAGTCAAAGCCTCGCGTTAAACATATTTTTATCTTTATTCAAGTAGGCCCATAGGTGGCACTTATGATGCGTACATTACATGAGAATTACATGATAGTGAGATATTGGCGATAACCATATTCGTAAAATTAAAACTAATGCTACGCGGGTTCCAAACGCTTCTGGTCTAACAAGAAACCCACAAACAAATTTAGCCGGGTGTTTCTTTTTTGTTATCACCATCTCACATAGTCAAAATATTAGAAGAGCAACCTGGTTAGAGCAATAATTCACACACAAGTTTTTATATCGATAACATAGTCCTTTATACTGTAATAGGACTTTTCTATAAGTAATTTCGTTTAATACTAACTTTAAACTTTTAAAGAGACATCTTCAAGATGTTAATAGGTAGTTTATTGTAGAATTGTATGCAATTTGATTTTAATTAATTATGAATTTTATGTAACCTTGTATATTGCACTGTAAGTTTATTCTAACTTCTAAAGTTAAAACTGTACATTGTAATTATTTGAAAATCTTCAAATGTATCAAAGTTAGTATTTAGTCATCATTATTATCTACTCATTTTTAGTCCACTACAGGCCTCTCGATGTAACCTGGAAATGTGCCAATTCAATACTAATCAAAAGAACAATACAGTGGTTGAGTTGAACGTAGTTAACAAAGTAACAAACCCACTTTCGAATTTATAATATTACTATGGAAAGAATAGATAAATAATACAGATGCAACTAATCTGTTATAAGCGAACATGACGTCATCACTTTTAATTTGAGGATATTTTTCGACAAAATAGTTCTCGTTCAAAACATGGGCACAGCTGTGGGACATATAATAATAGGCGAATGATGGTAATGATCTCAACTTTTTTAAATATTCTTATAAGACTTCGACTTATGAAAATAAAAAGTGTTAATGTAAATAAAATAAGAAACATATGAAATCCCCGTCTCTGTTACAATAGAGTCTGTTTGCATCTGGTCAGTGTGTCTTTATATAGGCCGAGAATGATGATTTTAGTATATTTGGATGACATCACTTTTTTTATCATACTACCTTTAGCTTTTCCTAAGCATATTTTACGATGGTTTATTTTCCTTTTAAAGCATACGAGTATGTAGCTTTATTTCATATTGCACATCGCACATCATATACTCAATAAATTTATATTCAACTCTATTAATATTAAGCGTTAATACTTCAAAGTTCACGAAATCTTCTAAACTCAATATTTTTATCACAATAATTTATAACTCAAAAGTTGTACACGATGTATGATATATTATACTGTTTAGTTAGTACTACGAATTTGCTACGAATTTCCATAGCACAGCATGACTGGACTTTTCACCGCGAAATAACTACTGTACTAGGCTTCTGTATCAGCTCAAATAAAAGATAATATCATTGCAAATATCTTCGGAATAACGGTGTTGTTCATAACAAAGACAGTACTAGAATAAGCTTCTTGAGTAAAACTACTACGTAGCAATTGTCAAACAGATACGTCTACGAAAGATTTGCTGATTACTTACCTAATAGTTAGGGTGTGCACTTTTAAGCAAGTTAATAACAGCCAATTAGGAAAGTAGATATTAATCAAATTTTCAATCTTTATTTATGTTTCCTCTTACAAAAAAAAAGGAAGAATGGACCCGAAATCAAGCTGTTACCTACCTCATAAAAGTGGAAATGCGATGAAGCCTTGCCTTTTTGTAGTTGTTTGGATAATGATTTTGATATCAGTTAATTTTGTTTTATTTTTTGGAAATTTTTGAAAATATTTGAATGGTTACTATGGCTTCTCGTTTTAGATCGTCTTATAAACAAAATAAAAAAGTGTCTATTTGCGAATAAAATAAACTCATATGATATGATTTTTTTCAACGTTAGAATAACACACTTAATTTTTGGAAGATTTTATGAGAGTTTACTTTTTCATAGTTAGACAAGCACTAAAATACGGGTTAAAGGTTTCCTTTTCTTTCAAGATAGGGTTAAACTAAAATATGGGGTGAATTCTAGTAAAATCAGAGATTAATAGATATATTAGAGAGTGATATTAAAAACCTTATAACTGTAGTGTTGGAGTTGGATTTATATTTCGATTTCGATACTGTCATATTTCATTATAATATTAAAAATAACTTAATTTTTGAGTAGCACACCGTAATTTAAAAGATATTTAATCATACAGTTTCAAATTACTTAAAAATAAAAAGCATAGCTGCATGCAACAAAGGATTGTGCTGATTTCGAACACGCAAATATTTAGAATGCTTTTTTAAAACTTCTGTCCTATCTTAAAAATTCCATGAAAATTATTCCCCCTACCATTAACATAAAACAACAATTTGTCTAATTTTGATTGTGAAAAATAAATTATTATTATTACAAATAGCAGGTAGTGTATCTACGACAGATAAAGCTTGTTGAAAAAAGTCTTCGTCTTTCTTATTTAAAAGTAATCATTATTTTGCTGTCATCTATTATAAAATGTATATTAATATTATTTAGGTCCGTAACCTTTTACTGTTACCGTGGTAATCTGTCATTTCACCTTAAATGTAAAAACAGCTGATGTTTTTGGTTGTCACTGCGTATTTTTCATAATAACTTCCCTAAAAGTATTGATCTCGGGAAAAAATTAACCTTTCCCCCTAGCCTTGTTATTAAAAACACCACTCCGATTTGTCCGTTTGTCGCTGAACTACTAAATAAAACAAATCGTTCAAAAGGAACACCATGTTTATAAAGTATGCATGGGCAAGCTACTTCGTGATACAAGATTACAAGATTTATTCTTTAACAACCGGCAGTAGCCATAGGTCCGAGTAGATGGATTTGACCTTAACCAATATACGGACTTGCACAATTGCGTAGCAGAAAGTTCGTGTCAACCAGCTTTATCGGTACAGTTTAGCGTGGATTTTTATGCAAATACAATAGCCAACTTGTATGTTTTTTTATCGAAGTGTACCTATTTCTATTCTTTCCATCTATTACTACGCAATGACCTTAACTCTGTTACTTTATGGTAAAATGAACATACATTGTTTAATGAGTTGTTTTCTTATTAAAAACCACTCAGATGTGTGACTTTGTCAGTTTGTCGCCACTTATATGAAGTTATATTTATTTATTAGCTATTCCGGTGTAGGTTCAGAGTTCTTTAACATGATCTCTTTGAATTCAAATGTCGACGCTACTTGAGTAAGTAGTCTTAGTGTTATTTGACTTGATACGTAGGTAGGTACACGTCGAATAACAGTAAGACTAATCCATGCAAACGAAAATGTTTATTTGTATGTAGGCTAAACCTTTGAACCGATCTTGACAGATTTGACGCAGAATATCTTGCATCAATTTTGATTAATATACCGAGAAGAAATTTCCTTCCTTTCCTTAAGAAATTAATTCGGAAGGGTGGTGAAGGCGGATTACAGTTCTCACCAGCTCTTCCCGCGGGTTTTGTACGAGGCGACTAAGAGAATATAATGGAGAACGAACAGTGCGATTACCAACCCGTCTGCCAAGAGAGGTGATTATGGCAAACCCTCCTGTTGGGAATGGTTTATACTCCAACAGTGGAGAGGCTGTTGATATGACATGCGGTTGAGCAGCTATTCTGATGTAAATATAGTTTATAAATATTCATCATCATCGTCATCATATTGATGGATTCCACACATCTTTGAACATTTGACTCTTTATTTGTATCGATTACTTTAACTAATACAGTGTTTTTAAAAATCAGCAATAACCATGAAAACCGAAATGGCTCTAATTCCGTTCAACGCACTTGTCAAAAAACCTTACGTTGCTCGGTTTGAATATTCATAGATGTGTTCCGGTGCGGGTTTAACTGTTAACAGATAAGACGCACGACACCATAAGTGACGTCATGGGTCCACCATGGCTAGATCATATAGGAACTACTTAATGTTATAAATGTGAAAGTATATATATTTGGAAGAGTAGTTCAAATCCCAGCACGCGCGTCTAAGTTTTTGTAATTTTGGTGCGTTTTAAGCAATTCAAATATTACTTGCTTCAACGGTGATGGAAAACATCGCGAGGAAACCTGCATGTCCGAGAGGTCTCCAAAATGTTCTCAAAGGCGACCACCAAACCGCACTGGGCAAGTTTGTTGGTGTACGGAGACCCGCGCCCTATAGTATGCCGGTAATGAGTTCATATGATGATGATGATGACGATGATATATTTGGATTAGCGCCGCATGGACCGAAAACATTTAGCCAGAATTTGGAAAGGAGATAGCTTATGTACATAATACACTCTGATTAAAAAAAAAGTTTCGTATGAAGTAGCTATAACTGAATTCCACGCAGACGAAGCTATTGCCATATTTATGGATTTTAACATGTTGTAACTTTAAAAAGTGTTCCACTTTTAGGTAAGATGTAGGACCCTTATCACCTTCCTGCGAGTAAATGCTCTACGTTATAGTAACACCCAATTTGTTGCGATTTGATCGTAGTTCCAATTTGCGATGTCGGCAGCTGATTTATAAACATGTAAAAGTTTTAATCAAATAGGGAATGATATGTTACTTTCAGTAGACAATTCGACAGAGAAAAACTTGATACTGTTTATTAATAAATAGCTGTATGCAGCGGCTTCGTCCGCGCTTTTATGGTTTTTCGTAAATCCCGCGGGAATCGTTATTCTGTTCAGTTAACAAATACAACAACGAATAAAAAGTACCCTATGTATTAATCAGGGTATACATAATCCAGCTCCTTTCATTTTGGTTTAGTAATTTTTGCTTGAAGTAACTAACATCCATCCATCCATACAAACTTTCGCATTTATAATATTAGTATAGTAATTGTGTATTATAATAATTTGGATAAAAACACTCTCCTGTGTATACCTTTATCATTCTGTACTTGAATAATAATACTAAATTGTATAATACTTTTGAAATTGTCAATCTATACCTAGAAAAAATTTCAATCAATTTCAATGACTGACTTCAATGCAAAATGTCTATTATTATTTTTTTTATTTAACTCTTTAATTCAATGATTTAATTTAATAATTTGAATGTCAAACCCATCGGGGTTTTCATGTTAATGAAAGATTCTTAAAACAAATACATAATTAAATGTCACCTATATAATCTTCTTAGCGATAAAATTGAAATATCTAGTCTTCATTGAGAATTGAGCTACAAAATCCTTTATTTTTATTCGACTGGTAGTTCCAGAAATAAACACGTTTTAACTAAAAAAAACTTATAAGTAGCTTAATATTATTAGTATAGTATAGATTGAAATTACCCAGCATGTTTGTTTCAGAATACCTTTTCCACCTTAAAGCGCTTCGAATGTATCGCGTATCGTTTTTTATGGGATAATTGTTGTTGACACGTACCTATTACAGCGCACGGGTGAATAGCCGGTGGTCGACGAACCTGCATCAATATTGAAACCCGTCATATGGGGAAATATCCCCATTACACGTTATCGGGAAATATGTACACTCTATTCTCACTAACTGGTCTTATAATGTACGATTTAAATTTATAAAAAGCCAATGAAACTATAAAACCCCATATTCTTTATTTAAGGTTGTTTTTATTATTTTCAAACCAACTTGAAAATAAACTTTTTTCCTTTCTTGATCAAAATAAGGTTTAATACATAACCGAATACCTCATAGAAACTAAACAGTTTTATTTTTACACTACCTCGACTTAAATAGAAATGGGAACAACCCACGTATCTATCTAACTGCTCGATAGCCTATGTCCGAAAAATAAACATGTACCTACATTGATAAAAATCACACTACAATGCATTAACAACTAGATTAAAAAAACCCAATAGATTGCTTCCAGAATACGCAACCATAAACAAGTCTTGCTCCCTGGCCTTGGGACTTTATTTAATTAAATAATTAATGACGTAAATTTAATGATGATCTCGTTAAAATCTCTGCAGATGGACTACGGATATTCTCAGCAAAAAATAGCTTACAACTGAACCTTCTTCTTCCAATTCCGACCAAAGTTATGCTAGCACATTCTCTTTTTCTATCTATTCTCGATTATGCGGATGCAAGCTTTCTTAATCTGACCGAGGATCAGCTTAATAAACTTGAGCGTCTTCAAAATCTGGCTATTCGGTTCATATTTGGCCTTCGCAAATATGACCATGTTTCCGTATTTCGACAAAAACTCAAGTGGCTTCCTATTCGTCGTCGCCGGGATATGCATGTACTTTCTCTTCTGTACTGTGTGTTATTTCATCTAAATACTCCCTCGTATTTAAAAGAGAAGTTCACTTTTCTTGGTGAGCAATCTGGTGTAAGATCGTGCCGTGCGCTGACGCTGTGTATGCCTTATAATAAGACAAAATTTTATAAGCGTTTAGCGTACGAGCTGTGGAATTGTGGAATGCGCTTCCATTGAGCATACGACGATCCAAATCACTGGCGATATTTAAAAGAGCAGTTAAGGCCCATTATATTGTTAACGACTTTTAATAGTATGTATATATGTACTTACTCATTTATTGTATGTTAAAGTATTTAATTATGTAAGTGTTGTTATTATATATATTAGTTTATTTTTATATTTATTTATTTATTATATTATTTACTTTTTATCTATTTGTGCACACTAGTTTATGTATTGGCATGTAGTTATTTGCATGTATGTATTTTAATATTTGTACCACCAGCAGTCTATTCTCCTCTTCTTTTTTTTTCCTAATTCTAAGGTTGCCTGGCAGAGATCGCTATTAAGCGATAAGGCCGCCTTTTGTATTACTACTTCTTTCGATGTTTCTGTTTTTGTTATATTTTAAATGTTGTGGTATACAAATAAAGAGTTTAATAATAATAATAATAACCTTGCAAAAGCAGGTACAACAGTTTTCGTACCATTAAAATATTCAAGTAGTTAATCAATAAGTCGGTTTAAGTAAGAAAAGGTACAATGGGTAATTGATACTTCGAATTGTCTCCGCTTTCATCTGCAAACAAGATATATTATTAGTTGATGATTGCTTTTGGAAAGAAAAACGGCTTAGTTTCTTGCTAGGTATTTCTCGTTAGAATCTGTTTTTAAACCGCTACCAGCAGCACGGGTCTCCTCCCACAATGAGAAGGGGTTAAGGCCGTATTTCCACCACGCTGGCGCTGGTATTTTAAACAGTACTTACATGTATTAAAGTATTATACATTAAACAGCAATTAATTTAAGTGCATGTTGGTTACGCTGTCATTCGGATGGATTTTCACATTTCTCATAATAAAAGCTCGTGTATTTGATTTTATGCAAAAAATAATAATTTCACGCGACAACACGCTAAGGTCGCGTCCACATCCATTTTGTAAATGATGCATAATTTTGATATTAATTTCGTTAGCTGACCGTGACCGACCATGAACAATAATTCGAGACTTATAAATAAAGGTGTTATCGAATTATTCACGTTTTAAGTCAACCTAAAAAAGCAAAATAAGAAATTTGTTTGTTTTGCAGCTTGTAAGCTATCTTATTACCGTACTCTTAATACTTACTCACTACAGAACCATTAAAACAATTGCGCCGACTTTCTTGTAAACGATAGCTAGTTAATTAAGAACTTAGTAATTAAAATAAATAAATTCAGATTTTAAATTTACTTATTATTGTTTAGAAATATTTTTGACAAAATCTCAGACAGAATTTAAAATTAAACTAGTTAATTATAATTTTATTTCCAACTTTTCGAGGTAAAACCATGGGAGGGGAAAGCCACAGTTTTGATAAACGCAGCTAAGCACGTTTTTTATCAGTGCTTAATAATTTGATTCTACCTAATTTTAACGATATGTACCTAGGTAAAGACATAAAAATATATATATTTTCAAAGTCAATTATGTTGGGTGCTTAATTAGATGTATAGAATAGGTATAAATCTACAGTTTCTTTAGCCCTTCTGGTATTTAGTATCGTCAGCTGCGGGTCATTACGACCCGTATCGCTTACCTACTTGCATATCAGCTATTGGGTTACACTCTACATTAAATTTCACTTCAACTGTATTACTAACAACATTGAGGCTATATTGCAAGTAAATTTTATCAGTGTACCAACCTATAGATTAAAAAATATGAGTTTATTTTACTCAGTATATATTCAGGTAAAGTTCAAGTTTACAAGCACTAAAAACGCAATATAGATAACGAATGATTCGTGGGTTTTTGTAAATTTGCTTTTGTAGGGGAGAATTAACTATTAATTGAGAAAACGTGAATCGCTTTTAGGGTTTCGTACCAAAATGATACTTGGTGTTTTTGGTTATGGATACATGGGCAACGTATTGGAAATGAATAGTAATATTTACATTTTTAAAAGTGTCGAAAACTTAGTATTGGATTATATGGGAACAAGTGGTTTATAAAAAAACATTGTAAAATAGTTTTACAATTATAATGGAAAATTACAGCCTTTATCAGACTACCTTTATCAGATTACTGCTGTACTAAAGGCCTCTCCCATGGGGAGGGATTGAACACAATTACCACGCTGCGCAGACGGGTTGGTGATCGCAGTAGATGGTAGTAGTAGCACACCGGGCACTGCTACCCGTACTCCGTTATATTGCCTTAGTCACCTCGTAAGACACCCGCGAGAAATGGAAGGTTGGTGGCAACCTGTATTCTGATCTGCCGTCACCTCCCGGCAAGAGTATTTAATAACTAATACAGACTTTACTAAGAGAATAGTCTGTACTAGTTTTTAAATTATTAGATATATTTTTAATTTTAATTTTCAATTCTGTCTGTACCCCGTAACCCACTAGTCACTCATCATAAAACCTTTGCAGCTTGGTTGCGTGGCATAGATCGCTTTTTAGCGATAAGGCCGCCAATTGAACAACTATAATATTTCATGTGCCATATTTTATTATTATTGTTTGTGTTTCTTGGTGTACAATTAAGTATACTTTCTTTCTTTCTTTAAGAAACAAACTTAGTAATGGGCTATGTGTTTTAGAAGTGGTCGATTATTATTAACCATGTAACGGAACCCTTGGCGTTCGAATGTGCTTCACACTCTCCGGTTCTTATTTACGATGCAAATCAACAACTTGACCTCGACCCATAGGCTGTAATTCTCTTATCATGGCCATGGGTAATAGGAAACTGCCCTAACCCTTATTATATTGGGTATTTTTGGAAACAGCTTTATATTTATGGAGAACATTTTGCTTTGTACCTAAGCGCAGTGATAGCCCTTAAAATCAAACTATTACTAATAATACATAGGTACTATATGAAAAAAGTACTCATCAGTACTTACAAAAAAGTTCCTGAGGGAATATATCTATCACAGGTAAGTCGTAAATTTGCAGCTTTCGTGTTCTAAACTTTTATTAGATCACCGGTAGAAACAAAGGTGTCTTACATTGTATCGCATTGTAACTCTTATTCAAATAAATTATTTTATCATCAAGCGTAAATATAACAGTAAAATATTTTTTTAATTAATCCCAATCGGACATTTAATTTAGAAGTATTCGTTTGTTTAAAAAAATTAAGGACTACACCGAAACAAATCAGTTCTGTTTAGATATTTAATTGTATTTTAAATTGAATTAATAGTACACCCGATTATTTTTTACAAGAATACACAACGCAACTGCGCAGTCGTAAATTTATTGAAATACATCGTTTGATGCATTTCAGTTAGTAGTAGTAGTTTGATTCACGTGCGAAACTATTATATTTAACGTGATATAGTTTCCGCACTTCCATCAAAATGTACTATTCACAAACACCTCATTGGTCATCCCCTAAAACTGCCGTTCAGGTCCGTAACCGGTAAGGAACCTAGTCTACCCCTTCCTAGATTGAGTGACAATAGTTCGATCCACAATCCTGTAGGAACCTTCAAGAAGAGCATTCTTCACCAAAAAATCATTGCTTACGAGTTAGTCAGTAGCCTCAGTAGGTATATATTAAGAAATCGATCGTACAAGGTCTAGGGCGTAGCGCGGCTATATCTAAATTAATTACCTACTCACAGCTATTATAATATGTAATTAGGTCTTAAAACTAATTAATAAAGGGCAATCGGAGCAAAGTGTCACGGCATAATATACGCCGCAGAAGTCGCGTGGCCGTGCGAAACAGTCATGCTCGCCACGCGACCACTTACATGGCAGATTTTCTGCTTTGCTTGTTTACCACCGCATTTTTAGGGTTCCACTTTAAAAATGCATATAATAAACGCTCAAAATACAAATATCACTAAATTCAAGTAGGCTTCCGCTATAAGCACTTAAGAAACGTTCGTCTATCAGCAAGAAAGTGCAAGAAACTCAGCAGTTGGTCTTTGCCAACATCGACTATTTCTAATTTAACAATTATTTATCTATTTAGTGAGCAAGGAAAGTTGATTGTGTCGCTTCCAAGCAGCCTCGCTGTAGCTAAATTGTTCGAGCTCATAAATTGATTTGTGCTAAAATTACCCTAGCTCATAGTGCGACTATTTCTGTCTTCACAACCTTATAGTTAGGTACTTATAGATAATACTTCTCAACTGTGTTGCAAAAGTATTTTCTCTTACTATTATACTTACTTGATGAATTTAAAATGCGTATTGCGTATGCGTATTTTGAAAACTTTTTTCAGAATGTTCCTATTTTGTTAACAGATTCACTAAATTCCTCACCTACTGCAGCTCAGAATTTATTAAGAGGCAACATTAATGAGTGCAAAGTTTTATTTCATTTCAAACATATAGATGCATCGGATATCAGTAAAAACTTCAAGTTGTTAAAATTAAAGAAAACAGGTGATATATGGGGAATGTCGGTAAAGGTAATATTCTCAAATTATAGACGTCATTGCTCCTCTTTTAGCCATAATTTTCAATGAATGTGTTGATTTAGGTACTTTCCCGAACCTAATGAAACATAGTAAACTCATTCCTCTATTTAAATCTGGTAATAAAAATGATATAAACAATTACAGACCTATCTCAATCTTACTCTCTTACTTACAGCTCTTAGTAAGATATTTGAAAAAATTATATTAAATCAACTCTTATATCATTTTAATGTAAATAACTTACTACACCCTGAGCAGTACGGCTTCACTAAAGGTCGTAGCACAACGGACGCAGGCGCTAAACTTATAAAACATGTTTATGATACCTGGGAATGTTCACAGAACGCCATGGGTGTTTTTTGTGATCTATCTAAAGCTTTCGATTGTGTTGATCATAAAACCTTGCTTCTTAAGCTAAGCCACTATGGTATCCAAAACGTTGCACTAAATTTGGTTGCCTCTTATCTCAGCAATAGAACCCAAAGAGTTTGCATAAATGATACAAACAGACAGACTTGACGTTTCAAAAGTGCTTATATTAGGCCTACTTGAAATAAATGAATTTTGAATTTTGAATTTTGAATTTTGAATTTTGAATTTTGAATTTTGAATTTTGAATTTTGAATTTTGAATTTTGTATATAAATTTTCGGAACCGATAGGACTTGAACCTGCGACTCTCTGGCAATCGCGGCTTGAGCGCTTTTTCCAATTAAGCTACGACTCTCCTACCATCGATGCCGAATTTAGTATATGCCATTTGCATTAGTCTTATAGCGACTGTAGCGTGATCTAGTAGGAAACGTTGCAGTTTCGATCTACGTTGAAGACTGATGTAAAAGGCATATACTAATTACGGCATAGGTATACCTTTAAACTACGCACTCTTTGCACTCTATGCACCTTTTAATTTGATATTTCATATCATATGGTTAGTCATTTACCATATTATGATTTTGACCAATGGCGTCGCTTTTCAAATTGAATTTTTCCACAGTTTTAAACACTTCACACACAAATCAATTTCTTGCCCAAGACGTAATTACTTATACCAAATCAAAAATATTTGAGGAACCGATTCTTAATTCCACTAAAGATATTTAATTATACTTGTCGCTTATTTGAATCACATGGTTATTCTATAGTGAATGTACGATCTCCACCTGCGTCGCCAAAGATAGCGTGTTCCATCTTATGGATTTACTATTCACTAAGGCTCGTAATTGTACCTATTTGTTTAAAAGGCACTGTCAGTCCCTATACATTCTCTATTATTTCTAAACTGCAGTGATTGCCGTGTTTCCGCTTCTCAGGAAGCTTGTCATGCTAAACACGAACGTTTTGTTTAAACAGGCGGAACAGCTAACAGCTTTCTGGATTGTTTGTTATCACTTTCTTTCCATTTTGCCATCGCGTCGGCTTCCCACGAGCCTTACTATACCTAGGTAATAGAGTCCTATTTAGCTTTTACACAGGACTAATTTATTAAACAAGTGTTAGAATGCCAAAAAATGGACGCGGATAGTATTTGTACTGCTTATACGAATGCATATTAAAATAAATAGGAATATGGATCTGTTATTGTTTCGACAGATTGTTGTTTCGACGGATTTTTGTTTCCACAGTAAAAATACAATCACAAAGAGCGATATATTTAGTGTTAGACATATGTTTTCACAAGCTTTTATTTATTTACTTAACTAGCTCGTCCGGCGGCTTCACCAGCTTTTAATTGAGGGAAAAACCTTAGTGTTATAACCATTCAAATACCAGGCATGTATAAGTCTAACTTAATAAAATTATGTTTATTCTTGCATTAAGTTGAATCTGGAATTTTCACGGCTGTATTAGATGAAGAATGGATATTTGTTTGCATTTGCTGCCATATACTTAATTGGTACAATAGTAGTGGAGATGTAGTGCGATCACAGAAAAGGATTTTTTTTACTTTTCTGTGAGTGCAATCCTTGCACGTACCTCTTCCTAGGCAATGTAGATTTTGTGAAGAAAAATCTGTATGGTTAAAGTCTTGCAAGTCACCACTTCTAGCATAATCCACTCCACTATGTTATAAATAAGAAACTTATTGCTGTATAGTGCATATACCATCAGTTCTTAAAATATCAAGATACCAGGTAGGATAAAAAATTGTTTCTTACATCTTGGTGGGCTGTAGTGAAGGTAGAGTCCATTGTGCGTGCCGTTCCGATCCAATAAACATTTCTCCATTTCAAAGAGATTTCTTTTATTTTTACCTAACTATACCTCAATTTTTCAAAGAATTTAGTCTTGCATCGAGACAAGACTAAATTATATTAAATGTATTTTCGGATTCATTGGTTTGCATCATATAGGTTGTTATGTGTGTAGTTATGTGTATCTAAAGTTGAGTTTGTTTAGTTAGATTTATAGAAAAGGAACATAAGTTAAACCTGAATGCATAAAATTGATTATTCTAGGTTTCAAAGCAATTTACGTGGCAATTAGGTGTCTAGCATTAACATGAAACGTGGTCATTTCAAAGTATGTAGGCAGGTATCCATCGATTTTATAGCCCACTGGCACGAACGATCGAAAATGTTCCTCATCAAATATTTACCGGCCCGCCCTACTGACACCACTCATTGTAGGCAAGTACGTACCTATTGAATATTCTCAGTCACAACAAAAATGAACTTTGACCTAAAGCGCATTTTAAATATGAATAAAGGACCTGTGGTTTTCTGTCCAATAAGTAGTTAGCCACTTATTATAATTATTAAGTTGGTAAAGTATGTCGGAATATTCGACGCTATACCTATAAACTTATCGACAAAAATTTAGATAAAATTTTTGGATGTTTGAAAAACGAGTGTAAAACTATTAACTTCATACACTGGCACTGACTCGATCGTTTAAAGGTAAAAAGCGGATACTGAACTAACCAACTACGCTTAAGACTTTTTCGCTTACGAGAACAATCTAACACGGGTACAATACGTACATGCCTCCTAACAAGTTGCAAAATTCTTAAGAAAGTTAAATTCGTGAATGTGGCGAATATATAGCTTTTGGCGCGGTGTTTCAGGTGTCGATAGGTAAAAGATAAATAATTGATATTTTGATCATTTTAGTTATTCAATATTATCTACCACCTTAATGTTTTAACTGTAATCATAGTAACCTTAGACTTACTGTTTGTTTTAGACTTACCGTTTTTCTTTGTCTAGACTCTATTTCATCTTAAATATTGCACATAACTCTATACACTGATTGACATAGTGATTGTATTCTCATTGACAGCTGATGTTTTGGTTGTCATCGCAATTTCTTATGAATACTTTATACCTTCATTAATTCCTTTAGTAATAAAGAGTTCAGGAATAAGTTGTTCCTCTGTCCTACTAGAAATAAAGCATCAATTAATAATAATAAGATTATTAAAATTATTCATGAAGAAAAATCCGCTATAGGTTTTTAACTGCAATGCACGTTCTATATTTAAATTTATAAATATCTCTCTACATAGAGTATTATAATCCATAATGTATAAAAGTGTGTGAGTGGCAACTCGAATAAAGTGTTACATACAGGTACTCATTGGTTTTAACTTTAAGTTGAAGCAGCTATGTCTGACATACAATCTAGCAAAAGAAGAAGAAGAAAATCTTCATAAGTAAAAGCTCTACCAGACTTTATACCAAGACTGTCCATGAGACGGCAACATTTTTATTTAAAAAAATAAACTATCCTTTCAGTGCCAACGTTTAATGATTGGGCTGTAAATTGGTTCTACAATTACGAGACGCTTTCAGGCTGTTTTATATCTAAAATCAGTTTGGGGTGCACCCTTTTGTATCGTAGGAATAAGGTCACATTAATACGGAAAGTAATAGGAGGGTTGTTACAAAAGAGTCAGCAAGTTTTGAGCAAATATATTTCTAAAAACGATGTACGACAGATTGCAGTTAATACTATATAATACGAAAAATATACGAAACGAATATATATATATACGAAAAAAGAAAATATAATTTATAGCAATTTTTTTACACATGCGTTTATTTTAAATGTGTATGACAGAGAAGACTATGGTTAAGATCTACTTCATTCTCAGTAAGTGAAGTTGTAATAAAATAATTTATTTTTAGAAATCGATATACGGTTGTTAGTGTTCTCTCACACGGGCCTTGTCACGGGCATATTTTCTGTAGTGAACAGCAGCGATGATTTTTAGCGTGCGGCGTCAATCGTGTGCGGGTAGTCCATAAGGAATGTATGAGAACTACAGAAAATATACCGGTGGCGGCATTTTGTGGCCCATGTATTCATGATTATTTCGCAACGATATAATATCGTGTCGGTTCATCATTGCAGATCTGTACCGAATTGTCTAGTGTGTATGACGAATCTTACACCAACAAAAACTTTATTAATAAAATGCTATATTTTGAAAATGCTCAAAGTAGGTCTCCAGTTGACTATTCATTTTCTCACATATTCTGTTTTTATCAGTTCCACTGCTAATTTTGGTAAGGGATCAATAATTATGACGTGACGTGTTAGTTGAATATTGTCGTTACAGTCGATTTTCTTCTGCGAATCCTATTTATTTAAAACTTCTTCGCTGTTTATATGAGTTACATTAATATTTAAACCAATATTTCTTTTATTTCCATTGAAGTCCGTTAGTTCATCTTCGGGTTTTTCTTTAAGAGAAGGGTTGGCTGAAAATGGTAATAGGATATCAAAATCATATGACTAATCAGTAAGAAAATGAAATACATAGATATAGAGATAGAAACACATTTTATTGCACACAAAAAAAGAAACAACATAAAAGAAAACTGAGTAAATTTAGACAAATATGGGTATGCAAAGGCGGTCTTATTGCTAAAGCAATCTCTTCCAGACAACCCTTGGGAAAAGTAATTTAAAGTAGTGGAGGGTAGCGGCGCAATATATAAATATGAAAACATACTAAAACACCATATATAATATATATAAGCATATCATAGAAATATAAGAATAATGAATATAGCTTTAATTACGTTAATTAGTGGCTATTGGACGGTTTAAATACTACAGATATATATTACAGAATGTACCTCTATTCAATTGTACATTAAGTATCCGATGATAAAGTTCACTAAATTTCTTTTGACGCTTCATGTTAGATGAAGTTTTAACTACAAGAGTCGGTAATAAGATATAGTGCTCCAGATTTGGCTCCTCTTTATTGTACTTTTTCCTTGAGGAATTCTTTTTAACTACTAAACGAGGGTTTTTATCGCATGTTTTTCCTGCGGTATAGCTTCTTCCGCTTGTAAGATCTTGAGTACTTCTTTCTTGTTTGGTGGGTTTGGTTTTGGAACTTTTTATCGGTTTTCTAGGATTAGAGGTATGATAGCAACAAGTGGGCGCCCTGGCTGCTGTAGAACGAGGTGCAACATAACTTGGTCCAGGAGAACAATCATCTTGTCTAAAACGCCGATCAGTTCGCGATTGTGGAAAGACTAGGCGTTCAAAACTTTTATGATTTCTAGAAAAAAAATTATCAGTCCGTCGATTATCTGCGGTGGTAACTTTTCTGTTGTTATGATCACTAGCAGCATATTTTTCGTTACCTGGCTTATTTTTGTTACTTGCAACTATTATGCCTCCAGTCTTACCGACTGGCCGACAACTATTTTCATGGCGATGATTAAGTTTAACAATTCTGTAATGACGCCGTTTTCGCCGTTCCACATGAGCTACTCGTTCTCTAAGTAAGCTATCAATCAAATGTTGTAAATCAGATCTTGTCCCACATCTATCTTGGTGGGGAACTCGTCGCGCAAGACGAGTATTTGGCCAGTGGGTTCGACAAACATCTTCATAAATTATATCACTAAGTACAGCTTCCCGAGATGGTGTTAATTTAATCCCATCATCTCGTGGCGCAAATTCCCCTTGAGCTAAATAATGAACTGTATCCATGAGTCTATAATCCCGTACTGGATTTAGCTTGTGTCTTATTTTATGAACCCTATCAGCAGCCATTTTAGAGCAATCGTTCCTTTTACAAGGGACTGATGCACACTGTCGTCTACCTCTTGCTGTAATGCCATCATATAATGTAAAATCACGACCGTATTGCTCAGAATTATGTTCTTTTTTTATAGTAGTTGCTTTACTTGCTGATAACGGTACTGGTTGTTGGGAGCATCTTTGAAATGCTGATGTTTCTGTGATGTGACTATATTCAATGTAACTACAGCCTGCCCTTTTACTACTAGACGAAGCTTTCATATTTTTATCTTTGTATTCTTCTTCGTCAGATGATGAATATAGAAGATTAGGGTCAAGAGCACGAAAAACCATTTCTTGTTTTATAATTTTTCTTTCTAGTTGATCTATTCTTTTATTTATATGAAATATGCTATGTGGAGAAGGCTTTTCCGGGGAAGATTTTTCTGTTACTATGAGTGTTCCAATGTCAACTTTTTTTGGAGAAGTTTTGTTGTTTTCATTCATTTTTTCAACTTTAGGAAGAGTCATAGTTATTTGGGGTAGAGGGTAAAGATAACATGTTTTTGCTGTTCTTTGTTTTGGATTAATAGTGGAAACAAGACAAGAATTTTCTGTATTTGAACATTTCGAAATTGCCGTAGAACTTTCAACACATGCAGTACTCGTTGATGTCTTTTCACAGATGATTTCACTCTGTGCTCGAATTTTTAACTGGTTAGTTCCGCAAGCAACTGAATTTACTACGTTTGAAACATCTTCACTAAAATCTGCGAAATATTCGTATTATTTTTCTATTTCTAAAATAATATTTTATTCATTTATGAAAGAAAGCTTACGCGTTGTAAATGATGAATGGTCTCCTATAGCAAGCCTCGAACCTGATCTATCAGAACGCTGTAATTGTTATTTAATAATGAGTACATATTGCTAATAACAAAGCAAAGCAACATAATATGTGTTATAAAATATAGAAATTTACCTTCTTGGAATGAAATCTACTTTTTTCAGCTATATATAAAGTTTTAATTGCTGGCGCCCTTGGCTTTATAGAAACAAGTACTTTTTGAGATGAGTTTTTGAAATTTGAGCCTTTTTGAAGTATTTCTGAAAAATTCAATATCAAGTTGACAGCGCTATAAAATATAATCTTAAGTTAAGGTATTCTACAAACCTACACACCTTATGTATCAATGATTCGGCTAATGATTTAATATGTTACTATCATAGTAACATACTAAATCATTGTTACTATCATCGGCCTCTGCAAAAGGATAAGGCAAAGAGTTTAATCTAAACAGACTACAACTTTTATTTGCTGCTATCGACTATCTTCATCTTTAATAACAAAAATTATGTTCTAACAATTTTCTCATATTAGTTTAGTCATATAGGCACCTAAAAGAAGCTTTTTTGGTGGATGGCACGGTGTTTCAGCAAGAGCGTCGTAGTTGACTTCGCGTATCAATTTCTCTTCTTGAATTGATATCAATTTCCTTTTGGATGGAGTCTGTTTATTTTCCATCACATTTTATTTTCTTCCTTCCGAGCATATTTACTTCATGATACCTTAATATTCCAATAAAAGGCGATCAAAACTATAATTTGGATAAAAAATAGAAAAAATTATATAATCATGCCATTTAGATAGACATCTGTGTCATGTCAATTCTTTCAAGACGTTTCTGCTTCTTTCTTATATCTCTCAGACCTATTTTACAGAAAGTTTTATTAACATTTCTATAAATATTCTCAATTCCTAAAATATTAGAATACCAAGCGTACCGAAACCCGAAAGCCGAAGAGCGTGTTTAAGCAAGTTTAACTTATACAATAAAGAACATAACCATAAATTTTCTACTATAGAACTCCATACATTTGCGAAAGTCATTTCAAAAATAGAAGATATGGGAATAAAAAGAAATTTATCCGTCAAAATTGCGAATCGTGACGTTTCAGCCATTTCTACTTTTATAAAAATTGTTAGCCAATTGACAAAAAAACTGAGTGTTAGGAGTGAGCTTTACGTATGGATGCTTGAGTCGCTCTAGGATGTCCGAACAAGAAAAAACGAGTGGCACTGCCCAGATGGGCTCTGTAATAATGGTTGAGAAGACTACTAGTAGCCGACACCGAAAGCCCTGCCGACCTAACGAGGTACAAGAAGGCGCCGAATTACATCACAAACGTTCAAAGGCACCGGTGGTTCCCTGTACGTGGTCTCTTTATTTTTTAAACTTTTAACTTAATTTCAATATTTTACTTAATGTGACAGCTTAACTGTTATAACATTTTTTATGTTCAATGTTATGTTATCTTTGACGGCCGATTGGCGCAGTGGGCAGCGACCCTTCTGAGTCCAAGGCCGTGTTTGAGTCTCACAGCAGGAAATTTTTTGCGTGATGAACATTAATGTTTTTTTAGTGTCTGGGGTGTTTATATATATATTATAAGTATTTATATATATTATTCATAAAAATATTCATCAAAGAAAGAAAGAAAAAAAAAATCGTCTTTATTGTCACACATTTGTGTGATAAATTGGTTAAATTATAAAAAAAAAATGTGGGACAAAGGAGCTGGCTCAGTATAGCTGCATACTAAAAAGCTCATCATCAGTCAGCTTAGTACTCATAACACAAGCTACGCTTACTTTGGGGCTAGATGGCGATGTGTGTATTGCCGTAGTATATTTATTTATTTATTTATTGTGATTCAAGGAATAATGAATTGTAAATAATTAAAAAAAAAAATTTAACAGCGGTTGGCGAGGAATTGAAAAATGTTGCTGACAATTCCACTTTAAATGAAAGTACAGCAATTGAGAACCGAAAGGAGTGTACACAAGGTAATGAACCCTTTTATGTGATTCTTTTTCGTAAAATTATTAGTAGCTATCAATGGCTTCCTAAACTAAAAGATCGCACCGCCTATTTTTTTTACGCAATTCTGTAACACTTGTAGAATTTTACGTACTTGCAATCTAAAATTAAAATTATACAGGTTTCTCGCGATGCAGTGCGAACTTAGCAACTTAAAAAGTCAGGAGTTTTATTCGCAGCGCGTGGTAGGTCAAATCACGTACGCGTAATATAAATAAATCACTTGGATTTTTTTCGCAGTGCGCGCAATTTGCGTGTGTAATGTATTTCTAAATCTATACTTACCCCCCTTACAATAATGCAAAACATATATGTATGATCGCTTCATAAGTGCCTCTGATAGGCCTACATGAATAAATAAAATTTGGATTTGAAATTATATATAATATAGCATTAGTATAATATTATATCTGTATATGAAAGTATACTAATACTATAAAGCTGAAGAGTTTTTTTGTTGGACACGCTAATCTTAGGAACCTACCTACCTACTGTTTGGAATTCAATAATTTTTTTATTGAAAAATATTACATAAACTGGTAAAATCATGCCATTTGGGAGTTTCGTGAATGGTTAAAGTTCAACGTGTGTGTTCAAGTGTATTATTGTGTATGATGGAATTGTTCCTTTTTTAAAGTTTTATTCTAAACTTTTACTTTTCGCGGACTTTTTATTCTAAAGTCCGCGATAGCATAAATATGTCTATATTTTAAGGTTTACATACTATAACTATTTCTAGTTTCATCAAATTTGTTATTGTTTATTATTTTTAAAAACCCTAAACAAACGAAGTCGCGGACAGCAGCTAGCATGAACTTAACTATTTTTAACAAACAGACTTTAGAAAGGAGGAGATTCTTAATGCTTTGCTTTAACAGGCTCTTAATATTCTTTTGGTATTAATTTGTTTTCTGCTTTTACAGAGCTATCGTCTGAAAAGCACAAGCAAAGCGTCACAAAAAAATTATCATCTAGCACTAAGAAGCGAGATCTTTCACCTGAATCTATCGCATTAGCAACATTAGAACATGATAAAAAGGTAAATGCAATATCTATTATGCTCCATTTTAACAGATTCGAAAGCACGCGTATCGCACGCGTGCTTTTGGTCAATTTTGTAGATTCTGCATTTTTAATGCCTGCATTGAAAGCACCATCAACAAAACGATAAATAGCAACATTGTTACAAAAGCAATTTGGTTAAAACATTTTACTTTTTATAAGATTGCGTTGTGATTTTCAGAGATATAATTTTATTAGTTAGCTGTTAGGTACTTATAAAATAAAGGAAAAATATAAACATAATACGACAATACATACATCGCATTCTAGCCCGAAAGTAAGCTTACTTATTGGATGGGATTTCCTAATAAGATTTATAAGATTTTCAGATCATATTGCATTTTGTAGTTTTTCGGCGTGAGTTTACATTCCGTGGGTCATGCAAGTACAACAAACAAAATTATCCTATTATTTAAAACACAGCAAAAGCAACCAAAGATACCAAACTGCTTAAACAATAAAAATGTTTAGAATCTGCCTTCCGAGTCACTACAAACAGACAGACTTGACGCTTCAAAGTGCTTATATTAAGCCTACTTGAAATAAATGAATTATGTTTTTTTTTTAATTTATTAGTTCAAGGATAAATGGAGTACATTTTTAACGATTACTCAAAGTATGAAATTGTGCTAGTAAGATATAAAGTGTTAATTATTTAATACATTAGTTTATGTATCGTGTAATTAACTTATGTTAGTAAAATACATTAGTTTAACGAGCGTAAAAGATTATACAAAATTCATTTATGAGCACTTAGGTTTACTTGAAATTAGGCTAATTTCGTAGCAGTGGAGCTTTTTGGGACAGAGGTCGTATGTGGGAAGTACTACCGCCGTGTTTGTTTCTAGCAGTATCAGCAGCAGCATTCCGTTCTGAAGGGTGTGGTTGCGGTGTCATAAGAGTCACATGAGGCTTATCACCTACATTTAAGGACAGTGCGGCACTTTGTAGGCCATCTGCTCACATAATTATTTCTTATCATATGTCTATTTCGAGCGCGAATGGAATTGCATTTATTGATCCTTTCTTTGATTACAGAAACCCATACAAACAGATGTACAGTCCGACCTCACTCCTAAAGAGAAGGCAAAGAAAGCACCTAACAAAGAAGACACAGACAGTATCACGGATGAAATTACAGAGTTGCGGACCCCCGAAGTGGCAAAGGAACATTCGGAATGGGTAAAGTGAACAATAGTATTTATTCTACATTAACATATATACGCTCAACATTCGTTTGGGTAATTATTCGAAAACGTTCCATCCCACAGTCGCGCAAAATGTTTTACATCACACTTGCTCATGATGTGGACCTTATTACATGCAAGTAAGGCTCATAATCCAAGATATTAGACACGCGTTTTTTATTTACCATGTTTCAATTTAGCGACTGTGGACTGTAATTGACATCTTGTTAATAATTTAGCTTTTTGGTCTATCAATAATAATTAAAAATGTCTTGTTTAAATTAGAGAGTGGAGCAATAGTAGATTTTACTCCACCGGGAATAATAATCGAGGCACGAATCGCGTGTTTCAAACACAATCTAGAGAGCGGCCTACGAAACATTCATACAGTGGCAAAACAGCAAAAAAGGCTGACCCTTTTTTGCTGTTTTGCCACTGTATTTCCTGAGGACGTATTTAAAAGTTTTTTTTTTTTTTTTTCGCAAGTGTGATAAAAACCGTCTTATGAAACGCGTACGATACATTATTTAGTACGTTCGCTTTTACTTCACGCGCCTAATACCGCCTCTACTGTAAAATGCATGCATGCATGTAACCATACTTATTGCATAAACTACTATTATTATTCTCTGTATATACTCAGTGTAAAGAAAATAGAACAACCGCCTTACAGTAACAATTGTGGATTGGAATTTAATTGTAGGACTACGTCTGACGATGCGCGTACAATGATCAACCATAATGATCCACACTATGAAAAAGCGCGGCAGCCCGTTTAGTGAGTTGTATTTTAAGGTCTAAATTGGAAATTCAAGTTGATCGCATCCAAAAGCTGCATACTTTTTTCCAATAGGTACCCTTTAGTGTGTGGCAAAACATTACAATTGCTTCCGTCAAACACGATGGCTTTATACTATTCTTGTGTTCGCCCATATAACTACCCTTAGCGCTCGATAAGATTTGCGAAACAAAACCAAATAGTTCAGATAAACTACCTATGTTGTTTCATGTTTGCGGGGGTTCGTGTTTCGATCTCTCAAAAGCTATCGTCATTTCAGAGATGTGCAATCTGTTGCGTGTAGTGGAACTTTGTCCTATGGATAATGCCGTAATTCGACAAGTATAGTCTATAACCCAGTGTTCTCAGCGACGGTCAGTTCAATAAGTGGCCAGTTTGTTAATTTTTATTATTTAATGAAAAAATTATAATTTGAAATAAATAGGAATAGGACGACATGTTCCAAAGAGGAAATAGGAACTTCTATCGTGTGTTAAAGGAACAGTAAAGCAGAGCAAGCCATCCGGTAGCCCAAGGTCATTAGAATTTCAACGCTTCAGATCTTTTTGATGTATGTTTCGACCTCGTAACATAGATCAAATTCAAAAATGTACCCGCTATTACTAATGGAAGTCATTTGCAATTGTTGTAGTCGGACGATGAGGAGGCAGGCGGGCTGCCGCGCTGTGACTCCCGAGGGTCGCGCGTGTCCCGCGCGGCTCGACAGCTCTTCTGCTGCGGAGTTGCGTACGATGCCCCCTCGGAGGACAACATCTCCACGCACCGCGGCTACCCCATATAGCTGCGCCGCTACATGCAAATACCATCACGCAACGCTTCCAGTGTGCTCTATTCCCAGATTATACCAGCTGGCCATTTCCGATAGGCAGCTTAGGATCTACTCGTATGTATCGTATGCGTACGCGAACTCTTACAGTTAAGCTTTAAATGAGTATATATGGCAGGTCAAGTTGCATTGCGTGTAATGGTCGAGACTTCGGTCAAAGCTTTGTGCCGGAAAATAGATGGTATCACGTATTCGGATAGTGAACAGAAACACTGGCGGTCTGGAATGGCCAGCTGGAATCGTGAACGTCTTACAGTGGATTTTGCATGTGTATTTATTTGTGTACATAAAATTATATTATTAAAAAGAATTTTTCATTGGCCTTAACATGACTGACGTACCTACAAATAAGACTATAAATAAGATTGCAGCAGATATAGTTTTCTCATAAAATAAAATTTATTGATTGATAAAATGTTTTATACCTAATGCTATTACTTAATTAGGTTTTATATCACGAATTTGTTTCATCTATATCATGTTACGGTTATTAAACTACAAATAAAATTGTAAATGTATTAGAGAAATAATAATTAAAGAGTGTACCTAATATTCATAGTTTTAATCAACAGTAGGTACTGAAACAAAACTGCATTACGAATTACGAGTTAAATTACGACTAAGCGATCTAGTATCTTCTTAGTCGGTTCGCTCTGGTCAGAGCGGTGGTGGTCGTCAATTAAGTGTTGTGGCACGCTTTTATATCCGTCACCATTCCTCTCTGGCAGCTGCTTTACGAGTCGTGATATGCATCCACGGTCTTGTGGGGGTTTGAATTTATCGCAGGCCAACAATTTTAGTTTTACCGTTAATTGAATAGTAATAACGAACGCGTGGATTCATTTAGAGTCTCATAGCAAGCGTAGGGTGACGAATCCGAAATGTGAGCCTTTCCTAAGCAAGCTCTTACGCTTAAAAAGCTATAATAAAGCCCCGGGCATTTCGTGTGCTGTAGAGTCCAAAAGAAAAAAAAAACGTTTATGCACCGTGGTCGTTTCCCTGCCGTGATCCCCGGAAGGGACCACGACGCGGTTTTCCTTCCTGCGCGTGGTCGCTAATCTAAATATATTCTTAATTCTTAATAGGATATAGGTTCCTTCCGTAGGTCCTTGCTTACAGACCCGGCTTCCCCTTTAGTGGACCGTCGGGAATCATGATAAACTTGCCACAGGTAACTCATACTCGTACTAGTACTAGTATATCTTTAATTGGACTTCTATGAAATAGTTTACTATTTCTATATCATGTTACGGTTATTAAACTACAAATAAAATTGTAAATGTATTAGAGAAATAATAATTAAAGAGTGTACCTAATATTCATAGTTTTAATCAACAGTAGGTACTGAAACAAAACTGCATTACGAATTACGAGTTAAATTACGACTAAGCGATCTAGTATCTTCTTAGTCGGTTCGCTCTGGTCAGAGCGGTGGTGGTCGTCAATTAAGTGTTGTGGCACGCTTTTATATCCGTCACCATTCCTCTCTGGCAGCTGCTTTACGAGTCGTGATATGCATCCACGGTCTTGTGGGGGTTTGAATTTATCGCAGGCCAACAATTTTAGTTTTACCGTTAATTGAATAGTAATAACGAACGCGTGGATTCATTTAGAGTCTCATAGCAAGCGTAGGGTGACGAATCCGAAATGTGAGCCTTTCCTAAGCAAGCTCTTACGCTTAAAAAGCTATAATAAAGCCCCGGGCATTTCGTGTGCTGTAGAGTCCAAAAGAAAAAAAAAACGTTTATGCACCGTGGTCGTTTCCCTGCCGTGATCCCCGGAAGGGACCACGACGCGGTTTTCCTTCCTGCGCGTGGTCGCTAATCTAAATATATTCTTAATTCTTAATAGGATATAGGAGCAAGAAGCGAAACGTGGATGTTAGACAGTAAAGCTTCCGTAGGTCCTTGCTTACAGACCCGGCTTCCCCTTTAGTGGACCGTCGGGAATCATGATAAACTTGCCACAGGTAACTCATACTCGTACTAGTACTAGTATATCTTTAATTGGACTTCTATGAAATAGTTTACTATTTCTGATTCTGTATTGTCATAATCCCTACTTCCCTACTAATATTATAAATGTCAATGTAAGTTTGTTTGATACGCTTTCACGCAAAAACTACTTAACCGATCCTCATGAAACTTTGTACACATATTCTTGGAAGTGTTCGAAGTAATATAGGATTATAATTTTTTTTAGAACTACAACTAAATTGAATGCCACATCAAAAAACAAAATCAAACGCAGACGAAGTCGCGGGCAACAGCTAGTATAATAATAATAATAATAATAATAATGAATTACCGTAAGGACGATCCTGGCTAATAAGCCTGATATTGTATAATGAACCGGGCAAAGTCTAGGTTTAAGGTTGTTTTTGGTGGACATCACGATTCCGTATGACGAGAACCTCGTAAGAGCTGACACTGAGAAAGTTAGTATTGATCTAGCTCACGCGGTTACCGCCATGTGGCACGTAGAGTCCACTGGAATCATCCGTATAGTTATATCTGCGAATGGTTTAATCCCAGTTAGCCTAGCACACCATTTAAGGCGACTGGGGTTCCGTGGCAGCTCACTGGCAGCCAAGATGCAGAAACTGGTGCAGCTGGACTAGGCTAGGACAGGCCGCCGATTTCTTAGCCTGTCGCCCTGACCCCCGGCCGTCTGGTCTCTCCTGCCAGGGTGTAATCCTCCGCCCAGTGCAAATATATAATATAATAATAATATAATATACTACGACAATACACACATCGCCATCTAGCCCCAAAGTAAGCGTAGCTTGTGTTATGGGTGCTAAGATGACTGATAATATTTCTTAGAATATTTCTTATGAATAATATACGTAAATACTTATAAAATACATATAAACACCCAGACACTGAAATACATTCCTGTTCATCACACAAACATTTTCCAGTAGTGGGAATCGAAACGGCCTTTGACTCAGAAAGCAGGGTCGCTGCCCACTGCTCCAATCGGCCGTCCAGATATGTATTAATGTAATGTATATTTAAGTGTATAAATCTCTATGTATCTAACTAAGTATGTATATTAATGTTGTTTTGGCTCACTATATGTATTTATTTTGTACACGGGCGTGAGAGTAAATCTCGATAATAATAATTTTATTTTATTTGGTAACTATGACCCATCTATATAAGTAAGAGAATATTATAATAATAATAATAATAATAAATTCTTTATTGCACACACAAAAACAAAATACAAAGAAACACATTTACAAAAATAATAAAAAAAAAAAAAAAAAAAAAACTAGTTTAGGTGTGCAAAGGCGGTCTTATCGCTTTAGTTTATTATTTTATTATTTACAAAAATCCTTGAAGCCTATAAACCAACCATCGGGAATAAGTATAAACGTATCCAGGGTCCGTTTGTTTAAATTATTTATTAGTGCGATGTACCTACTTATAATGTACAATTGGTATGATTATAAAATATTTTCTTGTTTTCAGAAATGTTGTTTAGTTACCAAATCTAAATCCAATATGGATGAACTCAATAAGCCAAGTGATAAATTAAACTCCGAAACGGTAATATAGTTAATAATAAAGGTTATATAGTTTAATACAAACATCCGCTGTGTGGTGACGGCAGATCTGAATACAGTTGTCACAACCTCTTCTCTTCGTCGTACGAGGCAGCAACCTCTATGTTTCTACTACCATCTACTGCGATCACCAACCTATCAGTGGCGTGCACTTCATACATGCACAAAAGCTCTGCATACCCTAAAATTTTTTCGAAGGATTTTTCTATTTTATGGCATCTTCCTTCTTTTTGCATACCCTGGTCACAAATCTCTGTGCACGCCAATGCAACCTATCTGCCCAGCATGGTGATTACGGGAAAAACCCTCCCGCTGAGAGAGTCCTTAGTCTAGCACTGGATAAGCTATTGATGATGATGAATAAAATCATCATCTTCGTCATCATCATAATTAGCGTTTATTGTCATCATCGTTAGCGTAATTTTAATCCCACTGCTGGACATAGGTTATCTCACAGGAGAGAGGAATATAGAGCCTCCATCCTGCTTCAACACCGCGCTACTCTCTTTTGCATTATTATTGACGGTCGTAGGCTATTGACCATCACGCCTTTAGTAGGCGAGCGAACTAAGTTATGCGCGAGCGGGTGATGCGACGCGGTGGGTTTATTAAAAATAGTAAATGGAAATCAGTATGAAAAAAAAATTTATGTTTATTTGTACTTACGACGCGTTCACTAGTGCGCCAAAAAATCGGGTCAATCAAAATTCAATTTTTAGGTAGACTACAGACAGTTACTTCTTGGGGCGACACTAAATCACATCTGAATTATTGTAAATAATCAAAAGTTTTAAAAGTACAAACGGATAAAATACGTAATGTATAAATAGACTATAGATTTCTTTTGTTGAAAAAATAATAATTTAATTTAATGATATTTATAAAAGTTGGTTTTAGTATTGTACCTACTTATTTACTATTTAAATTTACATCAATGATTCCCTTTCCAGGGCAAATGCGAGTCCAGCTTAATAAGTTGCATTAGTAACTTCAAAGAAAAAATATGCATCATGCATAGTAAAATCAAGAATGCTTTTCAATAACGTATTTATGACGCAATAAGTAGTTTATTTTAATGTATATTTTACGTAATTATTATATTTCTGCTTAACATATTTAAAAAATATTATTTTAGTACGCGGTGATAGCCTAGTGGTTTGTGCTTTGGCTTCTCTTTTAAGGTACAGAGTTTGATACCCGGCATGCGCCTCCTCAGTTGTGTGCGCTATCAATAATGCAAAAAAAAATATTACTTCCCGTAACGATAAATCTAAGGGTGATGTCAAAATAAAATCATTTTCAGTAATATATTCTTTTACTTGTATTCACGAACAACATTAAAATACACAAGAAGTACAATTTACAAGGTTATAACTTAGATTCGGGTACATGGAGGTGGACTGCGATATCTACACCAAATATAAATAATTTATATGTAAAGTTAAAATGGTCAAAAATGACACAGAGGGCGGTGTGTAAAGGCAAAGACAATTCGCAAAGCAAGCTTGCGACGTTTGTGCGAGCCTTTACTATGGATTTGTACAAAGAAGCGAAGTCTAGACATGCACTTTTATGTAACTTGGGTAGATAAACACAAGCCAGTTTTGTTTTTTATTTTTTCAAGCATAAAGAACGCGAACGTTCTAATTAAAGCTTCTAGATATTTTATTGTCTTAAAGGACTCTTTGTACAGTTGTTACAAGATTTGATCAGTGCACTGTCCTTTTGGTGTAAGATATCAAGCCGAAGTACGAAGTTACCAAATTCAGTTGACTAAGGTTACAAAATGCAAAAACAGACATTTGTTGATCACTACAGCTACCAAATAGCCTGGCCTGGATAGAAAAGACAACACACAACCGTACGGTGTGGCGCAGAAATACTAGGAGGTCTGACCCCAAATAATTTGGAATAATAGCCAAGAGAAAGAAGAAGAAACACTTTAATGACTCTTTTACCGGCCAACACAACGATCGCATCCGAGGAAGACTAGATTGGAGATTAGAGGATGTTGGCAACATTGGAAATATGTTGCAGATATGTTGCACGGAGACCATAGAGTTACTTCTGTAATAGATGCTTTAACTTTGCAATCCTAGGAACGAAAACTCACGACTGTCGACTGTCGTTGTCACGTTGCGCTGATTTGAGAGTCAATATACTCAAAAAATTAGATGCCAAAGCCCGAGCAAAGTGGTCTAGAATATACCGTAAGTAGGACACCATAGATAAAACTTAGTTGGTCGAGAGTTCTATGTTTTTTTTACACGATCCCTATAAATCTTGTCGATTCGAACGCTTTTAGGAACTTTGCACGAGTTGCAGGCGGGTCCTTTGAGCGGCATCTGGTGAGTCAAGTTCAGGGCCCGTACGGCGTCAAATTGCGCGTCTCGCGGCCTCCAGCACAGCTCCGTGGATCCGCACTTGCAGGTCATTTCGCGGCATATCTATGTACGAAGTGATAATTTGTGTAAACAGCAGAGGTAGTTCCCAATGACCTTCCTGCATAATCAGCACAATTGCAAAGTGACTTTTCAATTGTGTGTTGCTATGTCAAAATTTCTTATTGTTGTACGTACTCGTAGCGTAGGTTGGATACAGAAAATAAACACAAGTTACACAAATTTGTCTGCTTTCGCACATTATAGTAAGATAAGCTTAATTTTCATTGTTTCAGTCTTACTCCCGAACAGTAAATAAATAAATAATAAATAAATATACTACGACAATACACACATCGCCACCTAGCCCCAAAGTAAGCGTAGCTTGTGTTATGGGTACTAAGATGACTCATGAATATTTTTATGAATTATATATACATAAATACTTAGAAAATACATATAAACACCCAGACACTGAAAAACACTTAATGCTCATCACACAAACATTTTCCAGTTGTGGGAATCGAACCCACGGCCTTGGACTCAGAAAGCAGGTTCGCTGCCCACTGCACCAGTCGGCCGTCGATACAGTGGTCCAATATCCAAGATTTCCTTGAAATAAATAGAAAGGCTAGATCTTCTTCTGGGCAAACAAGCTTTTACTAAGGGTGTATATTAAGCTTTACCATCAAGGATACACTAGCTATATATTTCAAAAAAAAACTTCGTGCTAACTCGTTGTTGTCCTTGTAGAGACCAATCTGTTAAACCAGCTTATACAATCCGAAGACAGAACAAACAATCTTGAATACTAGAGATGTGTTGGAGGTACTTACGGACGCTAGGTACTCATCACGACAAGGGTCCGGAAAGTCGCATGTCCAGTTGGCAGGAGGCACACACGGTACAATGGGCGGTGTTAAGCACGTGCTGGGGTGTGCCACGCATGTTGGACAACAACACTGTTGGCACATTGTGTACACCTACAAAGTTTAAGTGGGTATATATTTTAAGAGCAACCGCTGAGTTTCTTGCCGGATTTTTTCGGTAGAATCTGCCTTCCGAACTGGTGGTAGAGGCACCAGAAATAGACAGACTTAACGTTTCAAAAATGCTTGTATTAGGCCTAATTTTATCAATAACAGTACCTTAGCTATGATTTTAGTATGAAATGCTGAGCTGGAAAGAATTTTGTTGGAGTAAACTCCAGGAGTCGCGTATACGATAAAATGTAAGGCTTGAGTACAGAAAATCAAGATTGAACCAACGCAACGTCTCATAGCATTTGTATCAAAAATATAATGCAGTAAATACTTAGATAGCGTAAATTGCTTCATTTCTGGAAACTGGAAAAGTGTCTAATGGGTACTATTTGGTGCGTTGCTCGTACGTTCCAGTATGATACTGCGTATAAAACAATCTTGAATATGGGTTAAATAAACTCTCTCCCTCTCAAAAAACCTCCATTCCTGTTAAAACCAAAACTGGGCCTTGACTGATTTGTTACAATAGACAAACTTGCCGTTTTAATAGTTCTTATACAATAGCCCGGTTGGAAAAAAATGCAGTTTGAGGCCATAATAAGAAAGTGAAATGCCTAACTAACATCATACCAGCCATATTGCGCGAGCGATTTCGTTTCTAACGTATGGCAAGCAGTTGCAGAGAAGACAGCATTCAAACTTTGATAATTCTGGAATACCCAAGTTCTTTTCTATTCCAGAGGGTCCTAAAACAACCTGCAATATTTTTAAATATTAATATACACTTCATTCTCAGCCTAGTTACGTTCCACTGCTGGATGTAGGGCTCATCTCTTATAGAAGCGAGGGATTCTGAGCTAAGACCCACTACGCTGCATCAAGGCGGGTAATTAGTGATATTAAACGGTACTGGGCCGGCTGTAGGCGCGGGCGATGCGAATGTCGCTCATTAGTCACAATTTTATACATTCCATCTGATATTATGGTGATAGTAATGGTGGAAAAGAACCTGGTGGTAAGAAACCACAGTTTCACAACCTAGTTTAACAACGCCACGCCTCGGAATAACCTTACAAAACTGGTCTTAGTAAATCCCGCCAGCCCAAACAAAAGATTTTTTTACTCATAATTACTTGGATCTCTAAGACTTGTTAGCCGCACACGCGTATTAGTTGCCACGCACATATTGGTACACTACGTTCTTCCCCTGTAGCCCTTTGACAACGTTTTAGCATAGGCTGGGCATCTTTCGAAATGTCGCAAGTGCCATCTTTTATTGTGATGATAGCAATGGGGTTAAGGAACTACAGTTTCAGACCATAGTTTACCTTACAGAACTGGTTTTAGGAAAACCAGAGCCAGGATTACCACCACTTTGGAAGTAGCTCACTTCGCTTGCAAAGAATTACTTAAATTGCGCACACGTTCCTAGGCTGTCCGAGCTGCCACCAAGGCAGGCGTCGCGCATTATTCACGATATATCGATATATGATATGATAACAGATGAAATGTATATATATATATATATAAATACAACAGATGAAATGTATATATATATATATATATATATATATATAAATATATATATATTTCAACTGTTATCATATCCTGACAATGGCGGACAGGAACCAAACTTTCACTGTTTAATTTTATATCCTCGCAGCACAAAACTGTCTCGCCTGGCCTTAGAAACGCAGCCGGGTTAGATCGACTTTCTTCTTCACTTCACTTTAAAAACCTTTATCGCATACTCACTTCGCTCGCAAAGAATTGACAATTAGGCGCACACGTGCCAAGGCTGTCCACGTATGCGCACTGGATAACCTCCTTCTTCCCCTGCAGCCCTTTGACCACGTTGATGGTGGTGCGCGCCACTGAGTAGGCGCCCGCCAGACAAGGCGTCGCGGTCGCAGAACCCTTGGCCTCGCAAACAGCTTCCGTGCCACCCATAATGCACGACGTTACACATTCCGTCTGGTATTTTGATGAGAAATAATAATAATACAGAACAAATATACTAAAAACAAACAATCAAACACAAGGAGACAACAAATATTACAAGCAAATATATTAGTTTTCCTAATTTTATTTTTCATATTTGAAATTTAATCATTTAAATTTTTTTCATATTTTATTAACATAAGCTTGCAGTATTAAATACAGACGGCCTAAACCCTTCTCATTTTGAGATGAAGATCCGTGTCCTGAAGTTGACTGATAATGCTGATGATTAAATATCATCTTTCTTCTTCATCATCATTCTTAAACCTATTAATGTCCCGCTGGTGAGCAAATAACGACCATTTTAATTGATTACACCTCTAGAAGTTGTTTAAAGAATAAATAATAAAATAAATAACATACGACAATAGCAATACACACATTGCCATCTAGCTGCAAAGTAAGCGTAGCTTGTGTAATGGGTGCTTAGCAGATAACTGATGAATATTTATAAGAATATTCATAAATAGGGTCAGTGCCCACTGAACCTACGGACAGTCAATTTAAAGCAAAGATAATAAAGCAGCACCGGTAGGCTACTTCAGTCGTGGTTGTCTAAACGATACTATCAAAAAGGCTCTTGACCACGTGGATATTCCTGCTCTCAGGAGATCTCGTAAGTGACCTGATGGATTGACGCTGGTTCGTTGTAAATGGGGACGGTTGCTTTTATGAAACGCAATATATATTGCCACCCACAGCTCTAACAGTGAGACAGCACCAAGACCGGGAGAAGCTGATAAGATGGTCGAAAAGATAGTTGGTCTTACAATTATTGCCTCCTAAACATTCAACTAATTTCTTCTAGTTTCTTCTTACCTGTTCTTGAGATATAGTGCACGGATGAACAGCAGCGGAGAGTACTGGGACCATAGTCTGAGGAGTTGCCCCGCCGATCACAGGCACTCGCACAGACTCGGGCGGCACGTGCAGAAAGTCAGCCAGCACAGTGTTAGCACGGACACAGTTCAGCTCGACACAACCCAGGAGTTTGCGCGGGTTGTACTTTGCACGCAAACGCTGTATCTCGCTTACTATTGGGACCATGCTTTCGACGGGTTCAGTTGCTATTATGGTAAAAGCCTACAACAAAAAGATAGCCTGATAAGGTATACCACAGGCAGCTGCCAATTTTGGCGTAAGCACTACGTAGTCGGTTGAAAAAAAAATACCATCTTCCCATCTTTATCATCATGCATTCGGTATTATTTTTCAATCGTTCTATAATCCATAATTTATTTTTCCATTATTCTACGTAGTTCATAAACTTATATATACTAGCTGATTAACACACATAATAGCTTCATCAATACTCTGATACAAAAAAAAGAAATTGCAAGCTTAATATTCCGAGACCCTGAATCGGAAAACGGTTTTCATATACGCGAAATATTTTAAAAACCCCATTCTTAGATGGGGTAACAACAGGTTACTATGAGATAAGCAAGAGAAACATCCTACTTTATGTGTGAAGAAAACGTTTTTCATCAGTAGGTACTATGATGACCATCATGCGTGTGTCAGTCTACACACTACATTGCAGTTACACTTGCCAACTGCAGATACTGTGTACTTAATTGATTTGATGTTTTCATTGAGTTGAGACATTGTTGTATAATATAATACTTAAATTATAAAATTTGTAGTAACCAGAGCGCTCCTAAGTTGCACCGATTAATTCAAATCCGCTGTGGACTCCTTATACCTATGAGTATATCAGGCTTTCTGGTGTTAGGAGGAAATGTCAATGATCAGGCAAATAATGTCTGTTCAGTTGTAACGCAGCGTTGGTCGACCTCCAAAGAGGTGGACAGGAGCTATCAAGGGAGTCCCTGAGAGCCGCTGAAAACAAGCGGCCCAGAGCAGTGAATTTTGGAACTCTATCCAAAAGACCTAAGTACAGAAGATGACTTCAATCGGTTGACATGATGATGATGATGATGATGGTGAGTGTAATGACGAAAAAAAGAGTAGGTAATGCTACCTCAAACGGTCGGTAGGTAAAATTTCTTTCGACAAAGGAAAACTTACCGAAGGACATGTGTTGCAAATCTGTAAAGTAATTTCTGTTATGATGGGAGCGTTGTCCTCAAACGTGTCACAATTGTTTCTTGCAACTATAATGACGACTTTTGAACCCTGCGAATAGACAATTTAAACATACATCGCACGATCTTTTAGGTACCTACAAACAATGAAGGGGGCCGGCATCTATCTATAGATAAATAAATAAATATAAATATACTACGACAATACACACATCGCCATCTAGACCAAAAGTAAGCGTAGCTTGTGTTATGGGTACTAAGATAGCTGATGAATATTTTATGAATATAATATAAATAAATACCTAATATACATAATACTTATAATATACTGATAAACACGAAGACAGACACTGAAAAACAATCATGTTCATAACACAAACATTTTCCAGTTGTGGGAATCGAACCCACAGCCTTGGATTGCTGCATACTGAGCCAGTCGGCCCTCAAATATAGATAAAAAAGTCTTCACTGCACATATAAAAATTAACAGGTTTAACAAAACAAAAGGTAAAAATGTATAATATGCGCAAAGGCAGCTTTGTTGCTTGAAGCATGAATCGTCACACGTCTGCATAGTTGGATATATGTAGATTCTACTTGCTGTAACAACTTTTTTGTGTGAACTTTTTCCCAGCGTTTTCTCCAGTATTTTTTCGGCAAGCGTTAGTTTTCTCAAAAGAAAAATATCCTTTATCCCATCTAACGATAACTAAATATTATGTGTTCCAAATTTCATTAAAAAAAAATAGCAGTAGTTGAGATAGAAACAAAGAAACAGACAAACACTTTTTCCGATTTATAATATTAGTATGGAATAACAGTTCCCTGCGATTTCTGCTACCCCATATACCCGACCTCTTGCGCAATGTCATCCCACCGGCCACCGCATTGTAACTTCGTATGCTTAGCTTCTTTTTATAGCTCATAACCTTCCTACGAGAATAGGGCCATCATAGCCCAACTTCTGTCAAAGGATTCAGTAGTCCATCTCTTGTGGACATCAATTATTACCCTAAGAGCATCACAAAGCATATGGCGGCCTGAGAACGAAGACACTTTGCACTTGGTGTCGACGTGACTCAGCTCCATTCCCTGGCCGCACGTGGCACAAATGTCGTACAGAGCTATTTCGTCCAGCAAGGGACATTGTTTTAACAGCAGCGCTAAAGGTTGACCTGCAATAAACTTTATATTAGGTACAACCCATCTTTATCATACTTTAAAACCTATACAACGTATAACCGAATTACGAAATACTGTTGAAGGGAGCATATGTAAATTTCATATAGAATCACTCAGCAAAAATGTTAATGAAAATAAGCATATTTATTTTTCAATACAAACGAATTAAATTAAAAACATTCTAAGGGTTTACTTGTGACAACCCTATTGAAGAAAAAGACCGACATGCGAATAGTATCTACGCTACGCGACGCGGACCTATTTATTTATTATTTGATTCTCCTGTTATATACTCCTGTTACCTAATAAAGTAACAGGAGTGACTTGATTTAATTTTTCTGTAATAATAATTGCAGTCAAAAATATTAGGTTTTTGGTTTCACAGATAAGTCTCAGAGACAATACATAATGTACCTCTAAAGCCCGTGAAGTAAAATTTAGGTTTTCATTTACACATTGTATAGTGTTAACTATGTATAACTAAACCATCGCGTTCCTCCAATTTCTGAACTTTGTTGGTTCAAATTTATTTTTCTTCTAAAATGTCTGGTAGGTACAGAAAATTTTTCGACAGAATAAAATCAATTCCCTTTCATTTTTGGCTTCAGGCATCGCGCCTAGGAAATTCTGAACCAGTATACCGTGTAATTAGAGACCATATTATATTGTTATAGCAAGCCCCCGAAACTTCGTCCCGTACAACTTCTGATCAGTATCCCATACTAACTTTCTTGCACTATTTATTCTACAGAATATACCTTGATCCATAGTTGCGGCTCAACCGTCTGCACTATTACTACGTTTGTTTAACTTCTAAGGGCTGCAGCATGATTGTTTGTGTTGAAATACTCTATAAACTTTCTCTTGAACTTTCTTTTGATTATTTTTGAAATCTGACTATTATTTTCAGAGCGAGTTTTATTGAGGCGTTGGTATTAAGCATCATATGCCTGGCAACCACGCCCTCCAGACCGGAACACAACAATGCTAGTTAGCGACAGAAATAAACGTGGCAGTTGTATTGCCCCAGACAAGATCTGCCACAAAAAGCTCAACCACTACTAGCGTGGCGCTAGTACTTCTCCGGAATTACAAAAAATTAAACAAACTTAAGCATTATTAAAAGTATACTCCCTTAATTTTTTTATTATTTCACTATAAGTTATTCCTTGGCTGCAATCTTACCTGGTAGTAAGTTATAATGCAGTCTCAGATGGTAGCGGGCTGACCAATCAGGGAGTATGGTAGTCATACCCCTAATCGATTTCTAGGCGACATCGCACCGGAACACTCAATCGCTTAGCGGCACGTCTTTGTCGATAGGGTGGTAACTAGCCACGGCCAAGCCGTGGCCAAAATTATTAATCTTTTCGTGTCAAATTATAAATATTTAAATAAAGTAATTTATTTTTCTTTTGAAAAATATACCTGTGCAACCAGCAGCTCCACAAATAGTCACTTTCATACCATCAGGGCATGTGCTATAGCCGTGGTTCACACAAGTATTTTTCTTGTAAGAACCATGAATATTAAGAAATTTAGTTTTCACTGCTTTGATACGACTTATGAACAACCTAGAGACCGAAAAGGAAAGCATTTTTAGTTTTTTTTATTTATTTAAAATACATTTATATCATTTTTTTATTACTTTTTTTGTAAAATTTTAATACTCATCAAAAAAAATTTGAACTTATACCATGGCTGAGCATGGCAGACGTAAACATGACAGAAATATTATGTTCTTTTTTATGCTTTGGACATAAGGCCACTAACAGAATTATCACTGCCCTTAAGCAGAATTGTTGCATTACTGTGTTAGGTGTACAATGAAGTGTATTTTCATTTTTCATTTAAATACAGGCGCATGAGGTTTTACAGGAAGCGATGATAGCCTTTCCAGGACTTACTTATGATAGATAAGTCCTGTTAAGGACTTCGGATTAATTTTCGGGGGCATAATTCGAATACGCATATCATAGCATAGCATAAGCATAGCACGCACCTCAACTTTTCTTATAACTGTAAGTTATGTCCCTTTTTTATTTAGGTGCTTCAAATATCACTTGCTTTATCGGTGAAGAAAAACATCGTGAGAAAACCTGCATACCTGAGATTTCTCCATAATGTTCTCAAAAGGCGTGTCGTGTCAATCAAACCGCACTGTCACCAAACCGTCATCACTCTTGACGGGAGACCTGTGCCCTGAGAGCAGGTAATTGGTTGATGATGATGAGGATTTACTCATATAATATATGTCCTCCCTTCCCGCCCAAAGTAAGCAACTAAGTAATCAACTTGATTTTTGGCATTGGCTTAGTTAAAAGAATGGAGAGTGTCATAGGCTAAAGTTAAATATGTTACTCTCCCGCGTCACCGATAATGATAGTAATATTCGGCTGTAATATAAACGGTGTCCACGGGATTTGTTAAAAAATTGGTTGTCTGTAAAGTCGGCTTACTGACGATAGTTGAACGTGACAACGTCGTAAGAAAATACTGATGTAATGGTTGCATTTTTCAAAAGAAAATTTTAATTTTATTTGTTTGACAGATATTATCGTTGCTATAAACATTTGACACCACATTCACTTTTCACTGCACTTCATCCTTGCCGAAAACATGTAAATGTATTATTGTACAGAAGCTGTCCACGCGGACGCATCGCTCACTCAAGTAGGAGAGAGACAGATGTCGAACGCGGAGGCCGACTGTGCTGACTCTTTGTCGCTCGTTCCGCGCTCTCGCTTGCAAGTTCAAGAATGGAACGCCTCAGAGCAAGGTAACGCCGCATACGTCATGTTTTTGCGTGCATGCAGCCGGCTCCATCGAATTATAAGACATTGTCACGTCAAAACCGGAATAAATGTGGACGAAAAATGCGCGGG